>NC_056732.1:1623496550-1623514050 GCF_019279795.1 Protopterus annectens
AAATGCAACAGAAAAGGAAACAGAATGTCTGTCATGCAGAACAGTACCATGAAAATCATAATACAATGCCATATTGCTTTGATGACAATTTACACAGGGACTGAGGCACATCCATTATGGACAGAGTTACTTATGGCCCTATACGTCATACTTCTAAAAAGGGCAATGGTATTCTTTCCTAAACAATTCTCTATGCTTAGACATGCACACACACAGACACACACACACACACACACACACACACACACACACACACACACACACACACACACACACACGCACAGGTCATTAGCTTTGTAAAAAATGTATGAATGTTTAAAAACATATTTTACTGTCTGCGTTCAATGATTTAATGAGTAGCCGCAACATGCCACTGTAAAACTGAGAGAAAGGTATCGGATATTTTTGTAGACAATAGGCAAACCATATGACAACCTTCAGAGACAGGCAACATATTTGGCTGAACACACATCAATGTAATGAGTACAACACAAAAATAATGTGATATGTTCAATCAAAACAACTTTGTACATATCACATTGCAATATATCTGTTAATAACAGTATTGCATGTGTGCAACTGTACACATTATCTTCAAAAACAAGCAGGAATCAGAAGACTTAGAAAACAAAACTTTGAAAATATGTTTGCTGACTATGAACTGCTGCTATGACAAAGGTACCTACTCAAGTGTCAGTCAACATAGGCTATAACAGTGGTTTTACAAACACATCCATAGTGTGTAAGGCAGATACAATATACCAATGTTGAACTACAGGCCATAGTACACAATCTACAAACAATAGAGCTAACACTAGCACAGCAGACTCCCATTCAATCTACAAATTGACAGGCTATACATAACAGATTAATCATCAAAAAACACAACCAGATGTACAAATGTGCCAAACCATGCATTACAAACACTAATCACAGCGCTTGCACTTGTATGTAAAATATTCAGCTTAAAGTGTCAGTGACAGATACACACAACAAACTGTCCTGTAGGCTGTGGATGTATTGTTAAAAAAAATGTGCTGATAAAATGGATCAAAATACATAATATATCAACATTATCCACAGGATTTAATCAAATCAGTGTAGGCACCATGTAGAGCCGACATGGAATGTATCCATGTACACAGCCACGGCCTCACCATTGGTAGCATGCCATGCATATTAATGATGGTGCGCTGCCAATGGAGAGCATAGGAACAAGGATATTGAATTGGTGTAGGGAGAAGTGTAGATGCTACTGGTGGTTGAAGATGTGTACAGGGTGAGGCACACTGTACTGCTGAAATGGTGTGAATTGGTTCAAATGTGTAATATTTTATTTTAATTTTTTTCCATTTTGTATGTTTGCACAGTGCTGAGCACAGAAATGCCAAGCTGTGCTCACATATAGACAGCTGACACCTGCTAGACATCTAAAAATAGAAATCAGAGTCATTAATTAACATAATTACATATATTTTTTTATTTTAATATCTTCTTCTGTGTTTTTTTAAATTGCTGTTTGCACGGCATGGCTCAGAGCACCGAGCGGCATTCACACATACATATAGCTGGCAGTTGCTAGATATCTAAAAATAGAAATTGAATATAATTAATTATTTATGTCCAGGTCTATTTAAGCATGTTTGCACAGCACACCAGGTGCTTAACAATGCTAACAGGTGGCCCAGTAGTATATATGAAGGTATACTAGGTTTCATAATATCCAAGTAGCTAAATGGGTAGAGATGCAGCCTAATGCTCAGTAGGTCCTGGGTTTGAGTCCATAGCAGGCATAAGATGTCTGTAATTTAATTTATAATATATGTTTAATTTTAAAAACATATTTGTGAAATATGGCACTGCTGTGCTGTGCTGAACACTGCTTAAACATGCTAACAGCTACTTTTGTTTGCACGGTGCTAAGCTTAGCTAAAACGTTGGTTGTGCAAGTTTTCATTCTGCTTAGATCTGCTTAGGTGGTTTGCGTGCTACTAAGCAACATGGTGCTTTTTTGAATGTTGCTTATCGACGTGTAAGGATGAGAAAACAGCTTATATCAGGCACAATAGGCAGGAATCCTGCAGTACTCTTTAGAGTTTGATCAACTGATGATACGGAAGGTGGTGTTGGTGAAGGTGCAAGCTTTCAGGTGCAGAGGTGGGGTGTTCAGGAGTCCAGGGTCTTTGTTGGACTCCTGGTAAGAAAAATCATGAACCCAGGCTGCTGCAGGGCAGTTTCCAGGGCTTGGAGTGTAAGGTGGGAGGCCTGGGACCAGTTAGCCAGGGAACTCACCAGTGTTACTGGTATCCCCCACACAGGTGAACAGTTTTGTCACCATTATGATGACCTGAAGAGGAGAATGAGGGGAACCTTGGACACCTGCACAATTGAAATGTTTACATTTACTTGTTAACAGCTTTGAGCACAGATTGGAAGACATGAGATTCAAACTCGCATTTTTGATCTACATCCAAACTCTGACCTTGAGACCTACATACTTACCTAACACATTTTAACTATAAAAGCATACTGTCCAGGTGGTGAAAACATTTAATGTTATGACATCATCTTGATGGGGGATGGACTACTAAGCATGATCTTGGCTTAGGATTGCAAAGTTTGAAAATATGCTGCTCATGTAGCTAAACTGTTTTTAAATTACATTCAAATCAGTACAAATTAACAGTAATGGAGAACATCCATTCCTCAGACAGTCTGACAGTGTCATGCAACATCCAGCTTATGTGAACAGAACCATACTTGTTAAATTGCACATCATTAATTAGAAATGGACATCTTCCCAGGTCTTCATTCCAGCTGTTAGTGTAGCCATCACAAATGATTTTGTTCTTCTATTGCCATCAGTATTTCTTGGAAAAATAGACTTTCATAGCATTTTTAAAAAGTATAGAATATTAATCTAAAACTTTCTCAGACATGTAGTGGGATTTATAGCAGATGTTAATGGGATGTTATGGATTACAGAGATATCAGTAAGGATTCGACAAACAACAGAGTTATTCACAACAGCACTCAAAATGTATGTTAATATCAATAAGTGTACAATGCTTAGTTAAGTTAATGCTATGGGTATATGAAATCAACATAATATATATATATATATGTGTCCCCTTTCAAGAACTGAAAACACAGCACACAAAAATGTAAATATGAAGGCCTATGTCCTTACAAGCTGAGGTAACACTTAGCACTTGCCACTCATACACAGAGAGGAACTGCTCTTCAATCAATTTTGTTCAACAAGTGATGTTATTACGCTGTTATAGATTACAGAATTATTTGTAGAAAGACTAGATCAATGAGTTGTTGCCATGTACAGCATAAACCTTAATATAAATATACAATATGTTTTCTAAAACAAGGATATGGTGAAGTTAACCAAGGTAACAGGTTCCCCTATGTGGTTTGGAACTCACAACATACCAAAATGTAGACATGCTGGCCAGTTGCTTTACTGCCAAGCTACCATTCAGCTAGGCTTTCATTGTAGAAAACATGTATCCTGTGATAAACAGCAGAATACAGAAAATGCATACAGTTTCAACACCTCTCATAGTGAAGACATAACAGCTAGCAACACATAACTAAAAACCTATGTTTAAGCAATGTTATGGGTATTAATGTTTAAATTAAACAAATGTGCCTGTGTACTTTTTAATGGAGAATGATGTAAGTTATATGTGTGTATATCTTCCAAATATAGCTCACAGACTGAGTGTGCCACTCAACCACAGCCAATAAGGCAAAACAACGTATTCAACACACTAGTCATAGGTTACTCTATAGTCAGGCACACTGATGTCCCACTCACCAGGGTAAACAAGGAGAAGGCTACTATCAGCTGCCTGTCAGGTGCCAGGAACCGCCACATAACCCACACACTCAGGTCACTCCACAACAAGTACCAATATGACTCTGTCATTGAACATGTTGGTGTAAACGACCTGAGATATACCTCCATGGACTACATGAAAAGAGACATGTAAAAGCTCTCCGATCTTGTAGCCCAGGCAGGTATGACCATAGCCCTGAGTAGCATTCTGCCATCACCCAGAATGATACTGCAGTACAAGGACAAAATGATTGACTTCAACATTTGGCTAAGCTTCTGGTGTCATTCTAAGGGGATCCAGCATCTGTCTGCTTGGGATGACATGGTCGACAGACCACGATGCTTTGCCAGAGATGGCCTGCACCTGTTGCCCCTGGGATTCCAGATACTGGCTGAGGCTCTTGCCGGCCCTATAGTGCCCTTTTTAGGCAAGGCTCAAATAACAAATTCATCACTGTAACAGGAACAGGCAAGCAAACACTGAGGGTAATGCTACTCAATGCTAGATTTCTAAATCTCAAAATGCACTCACTCAAGGCAATAGAAGAACAAAATCATTTATGATGGCTACACTAACAGCTGGAATGAAGACCTGGGAAGATGTCCATTTCTAATTAAAATAGAGAACATCGATATATGTGCAGTGACTGAGACCTGGTTCAAGGCTCCAGAGAGCACCCCTGCACTACCAGGATATAACTCATACCACACTTTTAGGCCATGTAACCTGGACCGGAACACCAAAGGCGGAGGTGTGTCCATATTCATTAAGGATATCCACACCTCCAGGCTAGTTGCTCAGCATAATGCATCTGAGGTAATCCAAGTGCAACTAACTCTGGGCAAAACTGCAAACCAAATTGTAGCTTGCTACAGATCCCCCACCATGCCCCAGGACTCTCACTCCTCTTTTCTTGATGTACTGGAAAATATTAGGGTTCAACCAAACACCCTAATAATGGGTGATTTCAATTACCCCCCCATTAACTGGGAAACCTACTCATGTACCACTCCTTCACACCACAATTTCTGGAATTCATAAACGCCAATGCCCTGGATCAACTTATCCACACCCCCACCAGGGGCAACAATATCCTAGACCTAGTCATTACCAACATGAGTGACCGGTGTTCCACACCTGAAGTCAACTCCTCGTTGGTCCAATCTGACCATAAGCTAATCACCCTCGATATCCACATCCTGCCCCACCCCCCATTAAGGAAACCACAGTAAAAAAATTCTCCAAAGCCAACTTCATGCTTCTAAAGACAGAAGTGGTGAACTTCATGACACCCATGCAGATGGACAATACAGTTATGACTGCTGAATCCTACACAAATGCACTCTATAAGCACTTACACAAGTGCATGGATCGTGCTATTCCAAACAGAACCAAGACGCTATCCTCCAAAAAAAGGAAGTCAATCTGGTGGCCCCCTGCCATAAACAAACTGTACAACAGAAGGAAGAAATTGTTGCAAAAGATAGTAAAATCCCATGAGTGGAGGAGCTCCCTGGTCAGCCTCAGCAAGAAGCTAATGTATATGTAGAATATTGTTACTTATGTTATGGACCTGTGGCATGCCTCCACACCTCATAGACTGTCCTTCAAAGCTCTGCTGTATCCCTCTAATGCAGGTCATCATAGTGGTGATGAACTTGCACTCCAGTGCAATAGATCCCTGTCTTCCATCTATGCTTCCTTGTGATCCAGTTCCACGTATCAATCATAGCAAAGTTCCTCGGCCTGGACCTCATCTGCTGCTCCAATCTAGTGTGCACCATCAACTTCTGAGTCATCTCCTCATTAGTCTAGTGGGGTGCACCGATACATCTCAGCCTCCTCAAAGTAGCCATCATGATCCTCAAGTAGTAGAAATCTGAAAAACACAAAAAAACAGAAATTCTCATTGAGGTACCACTCAGCTTGCAGTTAACAGTGGTCCAATCAGTAAATGTATCAAAATCAATATTTGAAGGCAGTGCTGATGTCATGTTCTAAGATTATTAGAAGATAATGGGGATGTGCTACACATGGTACCATTTATCGATACCTATTGGGTGTTTACAGGGTTCGCCTGGGTGTTTCAGTGCATAACAGCAATTTATATGGATGTGCATGAATGGGATTCCAAAAACTTTAATTTTAATTAACCTCATTAATTATGTATGGTGCAAATGGACATAAAGCCGGGAGACATTAGGTGCACTTTGATTTTGCGAGTCTGAGTGCAAGGTACATTGGCAACTGGTGGAAATTCTGTTGTAGTAATAGGTAAATCTGTTAAAGATAATAATTTCAAAAGGTACTTGTTTAAGATTATATTTACTCAAAATGCTAAGTTTAACAAAAGCTGTTAAAGGTTCCTGGAGTCATATTGTCTGAACATTTATGCACACAGGCGTTGTTCTTCTAAATATTTTGGTTCAGTCCCATATGCAGTTGTGTAGATAGACTTCCACTGCAAATGATAACAGTATATAGAGCAGGATTTATGGATCATCCACAATTCTTACTGCCACTGATAATTTATTGTACTCTGTGTTCTAACTACAGAAACCTGCAGATTACAACAGTATCCGTATTTAGTAGGCAATGTTGATATTATGGATAGTTTTTAAATCATGTTTCCTAAAACAATGTTAAAATGTGCTTTTTCTGTTATGGATATTTATTCAATGATGCTTCTTAACAAAAGTGTTATTGCTACTGTCTCAGTTTACTATATATCTGTACTGCCTACAGATCCTGAAGTATTCTGATGCATTCTGTAAATTATTTAATTGTTATTTAATGTACTATTTTAATATGTAGTGTTAATGGTTCTAATCCCAGTCATAAACTGTATAGATATTACAAATAGTGTTGATTTTGTAGATGTTGTATGAAGGCATCATTGATCCTTTTTACATGTCATATTAGTATTTATCACAGACAGAATTACACCAATCTTTGCATTGCACACGAATGCATACTTTTTATTTTGACATATTCTGTTCACAGAATGAAATGCATAAATGTACTCAACCATGTTTGTTATCATGTGTATATCAATGTTCTCCAATTGGCCAACCATCCTAGGGGTGACAACTTTTTGTCCCAGGAAAATGGCGTTATAATTGATGCTCTCTGCCAACATGGAAGGAGACTCCTAGGCTGTTCATGAGATAATATTTGGAGAAATTAAATCTGAATGGATCTCGCAAACATTATCAATGCAGTTAGAGGCAACAACCAGTCATGTGAGGCCTGTAATAATGCTGCTCCACCATGATTCTTCATGCAGCTAACAGAGTGACACATTATGAGAGATCAATGCATGCCACCAGTGGTAAACCACCACTGACCCCATCTGATGATGTCACGATTTTTTGACCTTACTGCATACAGCAAGAGATGAGTGATGAATCCCTGGTTGTGAGATTAAAGCTGGAGTTCCAGGGTGGACGTGTGTGCATTTATGTTCAGTACAGGGATGAGTATTGTGACACTCATTTCATATTGCTTCAGCATGCATATTCATGTATTGCTGTGTTTGATTTACAGAAGCAGAGTTGAGCCATAAACACACTTCAACACAGGGTAAGGATGATGACTGTAACTATAATTACATGCATTGGTATATCTGAGTTACAAACAGGGAAGTACAAACAACATTTGTAATGTTTATTGCATTAACATTCACAGGTCCATCTACTTTGGACCTACAGCAGGGAACAGCAGGTGAGTGTCTCTATACTGTTGCTGTGCACACTACCTTGATAGTGCTCCCATCTCATTTAATCGTACTGCTGTTTACTGTTATATTGTTGTTTCCCTAGCATTGAACATTACAGGTGCATCCAGTGCAAGGGCAAGATATGCATTATCAAGTCCAAAAATACCAGGTATGTTACAGTAACATTATCATAACTTTCAACAATGTGTAGCACATGTGATGCCTGACATTTTTGTCAATATTTGTCAATACAGGTGTACAGTTGCAATGTCCATCACATGAATATTTGCAGCCCATATTACTGTGTTGTATATGTCATGGAGTCAGTGTTAATTTCATTAACTACACAAATGTGCTGTCTTTCTATTTACTTTCCTACTGCAGGACATGCAGTACAACCCAGAGTGTCTACACAGCAGAAATTCTCAAGTGCACATACGAGTAGTATGTTGTGCATGTCACACATTCTGTATATTTTATATGTGTTCACCTGATTAATGGTGTGTATGATGTGATCTGTGATGTTTTTATTTTCTTTACACTAGTCGAAGTTCAACCCATGAGTGTTTTCCAGGTGTGTATTTATTTTGTTATGCTTCACATATGTCATGTATGTTGACCACGTTAAAGTATATAGTTATGATATGTACATTCCATGAAATATGCATACAGTAGACTGCAAGTAAAGTCATTAGTATTTGTAACATTGCAGATACACCAAGCGTCTTTGATATTCATCATGTGCTGTAGGCACATTGTTCTGATCTGTGCCTTTGTATCTTGTAGCACATCAGATGTCTTTATCATCCAGCAACCCATCCAGTGATTATTATGTTGTTCATGATGTGTCTCTGCAAGGTAATATGGCCCCTGGCACAGATGACCTTGAGTTGTTGGGAGAATCAGTCCATGAGGTTGACACTGATGTAGCACTGGATATACCCTCAGATGTAGATGTCCACTTGACAATGCATTCAGAGGATGACATTGAACAGGGTGAAGCCATTGATCAACACACCACAGTTGGGAAAACTGCTGCTGCTGGTAGATCTACATGATAACCAGACACAAGGCATTGCCATAGATGTAGGCAAGCAGATGTTGCAAATGAATGGTCACAGCAATGGCATCATTCAGTTATCTGTGCACTTGCCCATGTCACAGATCATGTGGCACTCCAGCTATGTGTCATGCATGAAAAGAGTGTAGACACAGGGAGAATATGACTGCACTGGCCACTCAGAATGAGAGTATGCTAACTGTGGCACATTCAGTGGAAAGTTTGGCCTATATGGTACTGCAGTATTGTCGTATTACAAGCAGAAGTTTGTGTTCCATGACTATGCACAGTAGATTGCAACCTGTGAGAGGTAGGCCACCTGTCCACTGAACCCCCTTTGGGCATCAAGAATCCCTAACTGTAGTCCAACCTGCAGAGATGTCAACTGCTTGCCTATCTGCTGAGGTCCCAACCATCACAAAGCCCTCAACTCACAGTCATGCTCCTTAATCTCAACATGGTGTTGTATCCCCAGCCATCTCCTCTGTGGGTCAAACAGGGCCGAATGTGTCTGTACGTGGTCATGGCAGGGTGGACCACTGTGTGATATGCATTAGAGTGTGTCCAGTAGTATGGTACACATAGCTGACTCATATTATTTCAATATCACTGGACTGTAATATGAGTTTTCTGAAATAAATGTATCTGTATTATGTTGTGTGTGCTTTCTTTTTTTTCATGTCATTGTACAGATATGTAAGTGTAGCACTAATATATGTCCCTTATTGTTTACCATACAGTGATACAATGATCTGAGTTTATATGTATACCTGTATCCGTCAGTTGTGCCTTGAATGATTTTTTTTACACATTTGCATATGTTCAAGTTGGAATATGTTATGCTTATGTTATGTGTGATTCTCAGTGTGTGCATCTAGTGAGTACGTGCCATTAGATACAATCTGTATTGCTTTGGTGGGGCAACACCTGGACATCACTGTTCAGTCTGTCTACTCATGTACATGTGGCTTGTCATGACTCAAATGATTGGGACAGATGCTATGTCTAGCCTGGGCCTGCACTTGTGTCATGCCCTATGTTGCCTACGCGTGTGTTTTCTGTCCCCTATGTCCTCCTGCTCCTCCTCTGAAACCTGTGGGAAGCCCTCTTCAGAAATTTGTAGTTCTTTTGGTAGTTCACCCACACTTACAGCTGGAAGAACACCATGTGCTTGGGTTATCATGGTGTGGAGCAAGGTGCAAATTGTTATCATTTGTGCTGCATTCTCAGGTTTGTATTGCACTGCACCCCCAGATGTGTCCAGATATCTGAATTTAGCTTTCAACACACCAAGCACACAGTATGATGTTTCTGATTGTTGCATGTGCTCTATTGTAGGCCTGTTGTGCAGGGTTGGATGATTCATGGTATGGGGTCATTAGCCACTGCTCAAGTGGATAACCACAGTCACCTGCTGTGGGGAATAAAAACATTTTTGGTCAGACTGGATATTGTTGAGAGGGGAATCCTTCACTTTCATACTAGCTGTGTTCCTGTACTTACCCAGTAGCAGTCCCTCAGGTATTTCAACGTTCTGGAATACAGCCCTCAGTCCACTTTTCCTACAAATGCCACCATCATTAAACACTTCCTGAGTGTGCTGCCATGATGTTTGTTATGCTGCCATCTGTTGTACACACAACTTGGCAGCTGATGGATGGCTATCACTTTCTGTTTATGTATCAGTCTGCTTCTGGATGTACTGGTGTCTTGATAGGTATGTGTGTAAAATCTATTGCACCAAGTACATGGGAGAAGTTTTCTGTGTTGTAGAACTGGTGCATTACATTTCTCTACTCCATGGATGTACATGGGAAGTTTATCTAGTAATCCACCTTGCTCCATATTGCTTCTAGGAATTTTTTCAGGATACAACTGGCAGCTGCCTGTGTTACTCCCACAGAATCTGCCATGTGTCTCTGGAATATCCCAGATGCAAGTACACCCAGGCTGAAACACACTTTGGTATCAAGGGGGATGGGGTTTCCTCATAGGGTCTGCACAGACATGTGTGGGGCACACATGTTGCAGACAGCCTGCACCATTTGTCTGCATAGATGATATCTGTCAATTATTTCCCGGTTTGACAAGTGGTTTAGTTGCAGCCTTGCTCTGACTCTAGCTGGCTGCCTTCTAGGGCGTACAGCCATAGCCTCATTTATGGCTTCCATTACTGCTGCCTGTTGCAGTATATTACAAGCAGGTTGCATTTTATTTTATTTTTTGTTTAATTTTGCTGACTTGAATTCCTTGGGGTCTGTAACGTATGCACTGAGGATTTAAAAAATGGAGTTAGCATGGCTGCTTGTTGCATTTGAGTGCATTATGAATACACACTCGTGTTTTGGTGTGCACATATTCCCTTATTATCCTAACCTGAATACTTAAGCACAAAAGTCTGCCTTCAGCATGTCTTCTGGAACTGTGTCCACGGCAGGTGCACTGATGTCTTCCTTTGGCATACTGCATTGTCCACAAATAGCTTCTACAAACTTTAAAGAATCCAGCCTGTTATTCTCTTTTTCTACTAACTTTTCTTACTCTCCGTATTTTTTCACTAACTTCTTTTTTCTTTGAACATTTTTATATAAATTGCACTACACTTTTCATGGCCTTTTCCTGAGTTCTATTTCTCTTTTTACATTTTCATTTCTCTTATTACACCACCATCTTCCTTTACTAATCTGCTTAAGTAATTCAATTCGTCTTCTCTTTTTCCATGTAAAATATCTTTGCTTATATAACAATTCTTATATTTTTTCTTGATTTCTTTCATATGAATTTTTGTCAGATACTTTTTATCATGTTCTAAATCTTCCAATGCATCTTACATATTTTTTAAATCTTCCTTTCTCTACTTTTCTCACATTATATTGCCACTGTAAAAAAAAAAGTTTTTATATTTTTCCTTAAATATCCTCTACCATTCAGACCACTTTCATAAAATATTTTCGTAGTAATATGATCTTTATCACTAA
Source organism: Protopterus annectens (assembly GCF_019279795.1). Lineage (NCBI taxonomy): Eukaryota > Metazoa > Chordata > Ceratodontiformes > Protopteridae > Protopterus > Protopterus annectens. The sequence continues at coordinate 1,623,508,161 of NC_056732.1, forward strand.
TCTGTTTCCTTTTTCATTCCAAACTTTTTCATTTATCCTTTTTATTCCTTTGCCTATTTTTATATATTGTTTTCCTTTATCTCTAGCCATATTGCAAGAGGATCAGAAAATCCTATTTCAACTATCTCCCCTTCTCCTATAACCTTCTGATACTATAAAATAATCAGTTTAAGTTCTATACATCCCCCTTTTGTAAGTTCATAGATTTTTGTCCCAAAGATTTAATTTACCACATCTTATAACTTTTATTTTTTTCTTATACCATTTCCTTTCTTTTTATGTTTGCCTCTTAAATCACAAAATCTCCTGTTATTATAATATTCATATTTATCACTACATAGTCTAAAATTTAGTAAAATAAGCTTCCTATTTTTTACACTTAGTATAAGTATATAATGTTATAATTCTATATACTTGTTTTTTCCATTTTAAATATACTATGGTTAACCTTCCCATTTTGTTAACATTACATCTAATATCTTTATGGGTCTATATCAGCATTTTGAAGGTTGAAAACACCAAATTTAACTTCATCGAACTGAAATGTTCGAAATCTCAGAAGAGCAAATGACGGAACATTGATTTCTTTCCCAGGGAAAGAAATTGATGTTCCATGCAAAAAAAAATGTAATATTTTAAACACTAACAGAAGTAGGGGCTTCGCCCCCCCACACCCACCAATGTGGGAGGCTGTGCCCCCCACACCCCCCCTACTTAAATATACCAACTCTGAGACCGCACCGCAGTGGAGGAAATAACAAACTCCAAGGACGGCCCACCAATTTCTTTCCCTGGGAAAGAAATCGATGTTCTGTCAGTTTGCTCTTCTGAGATTTTGAACATTTCAGTTCGATGACATTAAATTCGGCATTTTCAACATTCAGAATGCTGATAGAAACCCATCTTTATTGTATTTCTACAGCATATGGCTATTCCAAAACATCTCTCATTTCCCAAATTCCAGATTATCTTTCCTCCCCATAGTGTTTCTGTTTGTAATCTTTCTTCATGTGTTAAAAATCGTACGTCTTATAATATAATTACATCTACATCACATGTATTAGACAACTCCAAAATCTCTATTCTTCTTACTATATTGTTAATACTATTCATGCCGTGGTACAGCGGTAGCGTTGTTGTCTCCCAACAAGAGGTTCTGCAGTTTGATTCTCAGCTGGAGTACCTTCTATGTGGAGTCTGCATGTGCTCCTGGCGGTGGAGTGGCTTCCCGAAAGACATGTGTGAATGGGCACTCCGCTGAAGGTTGGGCATCAGGCTGGCAACTCAGTGCCATAAAAATCTACTGCCAATCATTAGCGGACTGGAGTTCTGCTGTGGCGACCCCTAACCGGGAAAAGCCGAAAAGTCAAACAACAACATTTACAGAAATATCTCTAAAATGTTCATTTTCCCTTTTCCTTGGATCCATGGTTTCATATGTTCATAGCTAATTACTAGGATAGCTTTCTTAACAGCCCATTCTAAGCCTAGCAAATTTCCCACCCAAAGGTGAGACTGAACAGTGTATCTTGTGTCTGTGAGTCAAACACCTTAACCAGTATACCAGCCTCCAATCATTAGCTGTATATATACTTTTTTCAATCATTTCCTTTCTTTTTTTCTTTTGTACTTTTCCATTTATATTTTCTTGTTCAGTCTTTTAACCCTTTATCAAGAGAATTATTTTTTTTCTTTTACTACCCCCAATTTATGTCTTCTTCATCACTTCTTTCAGAACCTTCTTCTATGTCCTCTTTATTATCTATTTCTCATCTCATTTTTCTTCTCTTTCTACTGCTTCTGAATTTCTTCTCTTTGTTCGTTATATTCTCTTTCTTTTTCCTTACACTTATTTTCATTTTACAGTGCTTCCATAAATGTCTAATTTTGTTACATTTGCAACATTTTAAGTCACATTTTTGCATCATGTCCTATTTCACCACAAATACAACATTTTCTTTTGTAACAGTTACTTATCAAATGTCCTTCTTTTCCAAAAAAAAAAAAAAAACAAGTTTTGGGTTGTCCCCAGTATTTTATGATACTCTATTCCCATCCACATTTATCATGCTTGGTATATGTATAATTTTGGATATACTTTTCTTCATCGAAATTTCATTACTTTGAAAAAGAAAAGTAGATGCCCACTTCAGAGAAAGTGCATTTCAACAAAAGTGCACTTTCCCTGAAGTCTAATCGCTGAATCGGCTGATTGCCCCTCCCAACCCTCCTACTTAAATATACCAACTCTGAGATCGCACTACAGAGAGGAAAAGGGAATATTCCCATTCCGCAATGTATTGTGATCTCCGTACTCGGTTTTCGAAGTTTTAGTACTTCGAACAAGTGGTCGCGCACAAGTGGGTTTTGAAGTACTGAAACTTCAACCAACCGAAGTAGACCCATAATTTTATCTCTTTCTATTTTTAACACAATATTACAATTCTAACCACCAGTCCATGAACCCCTTTTGTGATAAACTTTTGCAATGTCCAGTACTTCTTTACCTAAAGTTTTCAAATGTCCTTTCAAAGTCTCTCTTTCTACCTCTGTTCAAAATTGTACATGAATTTTCTTTTTTGTTTCCCTGCCAAATGCTTTTATAACATAAAAGTTCCATGGGTTACAGTCTTTCTTTCCTTAATATTCTACAAGACAATTTTCCATTGAAAATACAGTCTCAAATTTAATGTCACAGAATGTCTATAAGAAAAAAGTTTTTACCTCATGTACTTTTACAGTAAAAAGGAGCTATTAAATTGTCTCATACATCACCTGTCCATTTCTTTGTCTTCTTTACTTTGACTCCTTACCACATACATTTTATTCTGCCTTCTTTTCTGCTACTCCACTTTGCCTTCTTTTACTTTCTTTGCATATGTTTTCTTTTCCATCTGACCGCTATTCTTCAGGATTATCTCTGCATCCTACTTTTGTATTTTCTTCATAACATCTCCCCAAGGAAATATCTCCTTTATTTTCTGGCTCATTCTGCATCACCATTTCTATAAGGAAATCATCCTGCAACCCTTTCGACTGGAAGTTTGTAGCTATACATCCTTCACTTGCTGACTCATCTCTATCAAACAGTTTTCTTTGAAACATCTACTCAGAATCCCACGCATACTCGCCATTCTAGATATTTGCTTTCTCTTCAGCTTCTCTCACCACTGCATAATCTCCTTCTCTCTTCATCTGTCTCACCATTTCCCTGGGCCACCTCTGTAACTTGAATGGAAACAGGAAGTGTTCCTGCAAAATGGGTCCAACTCACAACAATGGCGAGTAGGGGAAGTATTCCTATGTCTTGGTCAAATTCCCCCTAGTAAGTATAAATACTTCCTCAAGTCTCTCCTGAAAAGAAGCTACTAGCCTAGTGAGACTAACCTGGTAAACAAAAGAAAAATCAAGATGTATGTCCAAATGATTTTAAAAGAGTAAATATATCAATTAACAGCATGAATGTAGGAAATTACATTTTATATTTAGAATAACTAAGGCTTACTGACCTCAGCATGAGAGTAAATAATTATGAGGCAATATAGCTTATGTATAAACAGAAGGCATGTCCCTTACCAGCAGGTGGTAACACTGATTACCACCTGCTGGTAAGGGACATGCCTTACCAGCAGGTGGTAATCAGTGTTACCACCTGCTGGTAAGGGACATGCCTTCTGCATATACATAAGCTATATTATCAGCAGGTGGTAACACTGATTACTGTTAAATGTAATAAAACTAATTTTGTCTTGTGATGTGTTCATGTGTGTGTGTTTGTGTGTGTGTGTGTGTGTGTGTGTGTGTGTGTGTGTGTGTGTGTGTGTGTGTGTGCGTGTGTGTGTGTGTGTGTGTGAAAATTAAATCTGAAAGAGTGGGTGTGTCAGCTGCTTGGAGCAGGGACACAAAGCACTGGTTTCACAGAGTCACAGTGAGGGTGTGGGAAGACTTAGCTTGGAACCACAGCTAAGGACTCAACTGTAGCCTGTGACAATGGGAAGTGTTATTGAGTGTCTGGAGATAAAGAGAGGAACCAGCCCCCACACTGAGTGTGTTCCCTGAGTGCTCTTAAGAGAAACTGTGCTTGATGCAGAGAAATCTGCATCTGGAAATACTGAGTGTATCCAATCTGCATCTGGAAATACTGAGTGTATCCATTTGTATTCCAAGTGAATGTCCCACAGCAGTGTCAGTAGTCAGGATTCAGGCTCCTTGATTACTGACCCAGTGAGGGATATCACATAGACTACAACCTTGGAACTTTTCTTGGGCCATCACATTTTCATTTTGGTTATAAGGCAGCCTGTACCCTGGAAGGTCTGTGTGGACTGGACATTGTTATGAAGATGTTATCTGTTAACGTTTTAGAAACTAAAAAGCCAGAAGACCTAATATTTTTGTTTGTGGAATCTGAATAAATTTATTTTCTTTCATATGTCTTGCTTTCAGTGTCTTCTTGGATTTACAATATACACACATACAAAATATATATACATACATATAAAATAAATACATTCAAGCACCTGGAGAATGAAAGAATAACTTTATCACAACTGTATGAACCCTTTCATTTTCAGCAGAACTTCTTCAGATATACAATGATTTGGTTCAGCTGACATTGACTGCTTCCATCTATAACTGATATTTTATTAAACAATAAATATTGATTACTATTCCAAAATGAGCACATACCCATTGTAAATTGCCCATTATAACCATATGTTCATAGGTGATTACTAGGCTAATGGCACAAGAGCTTTTACAAGCTTAGCCAATAATACCCAGGATATGACATTATATCGTAACTCCCCAGATACGGGATGGGATGATATCAGCGTAGTGGGTCTTTGGGTGTTGGAGCCCTGAGTCATTTTGCAGACTTCATCTGTCCATAAGGGACATGGGCAGTACCCTAGGAATGAATTTATACCTCCCCATCCATTTATCCAAATTCTTTTGGAAGACAGTGAGGGACAGGCTTTGTTATACAAATATGTAAATTATTCCATAGATGAGGCAGCCTTTTGGATATGAATCTGTCTCAACAGCAATTTCTGTTAGAGTCACAAATAAGGTTCAAGTCCATGGAATGCGTGAATATGCAACATTTTCATCAAAGCTGGATCAGAGGATGCCTTGCAGGTCAGGCATAAGTATTCTCTCAATAAATGATATGAGACAGAGTAAAGGGACAGGGCCTTTAGTCAGTCTGCATAAGATACGTCTTACACTTTGTATTTTTTTTAGTGAGAAACCTCTGAGGCTGCTCCATTTGGTGTAAGTGCCTGGTTAGGTACATACAGAAGTGAGCATTGTACTCAATTATGGGCCTGATGAGGGCCGAGTACAATGGCACTATGACATTCTTTGATTTTAATGCCATGCCATCACTTATACGTTGAGCCACACAGAAGGATTTGCTCACTACTGTAGATACCTGGTGGTCAAAGTTTAGGTTACTATGTATCTGTGTTCCTAGGACCCTCACTGCTGGCTCTACTTTTAGGGGTGTGCCATCAATATTATATCATTTGCAGGATATCTGATTTAGCGAAGAGTATCAGTATGCATTTTTTAGCATTTAGTCTCAGACCGTAGTTTTGTTACCAGCCATTTGTTACTTTTAGGCCTATTTGTAGGATGTCACCATAATTTTCAGATTCATTGATTTTTCCCAGCTTACAGTCATCAGCAAACATGGTGAACTTGAGGCCCCCAACATATGCCTTCACTTCAGAACAGTATATAGCAAACAGGAGAGGTCCCAACCCTGAACCTTGTGGGACACCAGTAGTAACAGGTTTCTTATCAAAAGTGGATTTACTTTTCCAACAATGTGTCCTGTCAGTGATCCAGCTTGCTATCCATCTGACAATGTAGGGATTTATCCAAA
>NC_056732.1:1624186550-1624201550 GCF_019279795.1 Protopterus annectens
GTCTATGGGTCATTAACAACAAAACAAAAGAGTCTACTGACCACATATACATTTACGAGGCTAGAAAAGCAAAGTAAATGCTCTTTACTAATTAGGGAAAAAAGTGTGTATTTCAGGACAGAAATAATTTTCAAGATAATTCAAAAATAGTTCTGGAGTTCTACCAGTCATCTCCTGAATTCTAGTCATATGCACACCCCTACCCATTTCTTCAACTTAAACGTGTATATATTGACATCTTTTTCAGACTGCACTTTACAACTTCAGTACTGAAAATGTTGGTTAATAAATAGTTGTGCATTCTTTTACCATCTTATTACCTGTAACCCATTCTCATGTATTTAACAGTTGGCCCCATGGGATCCATAAATAACTTTGTAGTAAGAAGCCTGTATTGTCCTGCATTGACAGTTTACCTTCAAAATTCTTGAATGCTGCAGCCAGGTCAAAAGCTTACAATGTGCCAGTAGTAACTGACCACTGAATCAAAGAACAAAGCTACTTGAAATCTGGATATAGAGCATTGGGTCTCTCTATATAAAGAAGGACCTTGACTGCTCTTCACAGTTATTATCCAATGCTTTTTTGTTTCTCCTTCTCACAAGTTCTATAAAATGTTTACACGTTTGGGTCTACCAACACATCATTAGTAATAATCTCATATTTAGCAAACAGCACGGCTTTAGACCTGATTATGCTATAGACACTGCTTTGTTTAGAAACACTGAGCTTGCATGTAAACTACAGCCCTGTTGTCAGATTCATTTTCCTAGACATCACCATGTTTGATATCCATCTCTGGAACATATAGCCTCTTTGTGCCTGTAGATCTCTTACTAGCTCCTTGAAGATAGGATTCAATCCATTAGTTGATGATGCAGTCCCCCTCCCACCCCCCACCCCCCCACACACACACACAAAATGACACACCTTTAAACCCAACAGTTACATTGGGCTCATTTCTTGAACCTTTATTCTTCAGTATAATTGCTAGCAGTACACTGGAGTAGTGTTAGAAAAGTTACCAAATACATGTAATGCTGTACGAATTGCCGAAGGAGTCAGTACTGGGTACATTGCGGGTGATGCAAAGAGCACTTCTGGCTAATATCAATGACTGAAACAATACTAATTTCATGAACTTTAATCATACTTTGACTTAGGAATGGGGTCCATTACCATCATGGTATTAGAAATGCAAAAGACTCAGAGCAATTAAAAAAGGGGAATACTGTCCTGATGTCAGACTGCACTTTTTAGTGTATATTGGCACTAGTATAGTTGAGTACTGTGATGATAAATTACTACTGTTCAGTGTATTTGGTAGCAGTAAAGAAGATTACTTTATTGATGCCCAACTGCACTTTTCAATGGACCAATGATGGGAAATCGCAAATTGACACCTAGCTTTTAACCTGTGGCTCGTATGGATAATGCACTTTGTAGATGCCATAAGGCACAGCATATATCAAGCTGTTCTAGTCCATGAGCATTAATAATTGGCACATGAATGGCTAGGCTTAAAAAGGGTGTGGGGCTGTTAGCTTAGTAACCTCCTGTGATTCCACCACAATTCTGAAATTGATTAAATGAAAAAAATGGAAAAGAATCCAACTTTAAAAACAACACAGTAGTTTATTGCCCAAATAACTGTTGTGGGGTGTCTCTATCCTTCTGTCTCCACATGTAAGCTTCTTGGTTTGGTGTATACTAATGGATTAACCCCCTATGATCCTGTCTTCCCATGATCCTATGATCCTATTCAGTAAGAGCATACTGAAGTACTGCATTGATGCCAAATTATACCCTTCGGTGTATTTGATAGATAGCAGTATAGAGCAGTCCAGTACAGTACAATGGTGATCATAACTCTCCACAATCCAGATTTTCATAGAATGTCCAGATTTTTGCAGCAGGGGCTGCATGCTGGCTATCAGAAAAAAATACAGACGGAGACACATACATCCTCCTAACTGACAGAATGAGGAAATGCTGAGGGTTCAGGAAATTCTTTCTGTAACAGCTCTTAAAATTTTCTGAGGCAAAGAACTCTCAGTGTACTCCCACTGAAAACACTAAGACATTCAGGAAAAAGTCTCAAAGAGAAAGGAATCCCAAACAGAGAGTCAGAAACTGAGGTCTCCTCTAAGTCTGAATCAGAATACAGATGAGAAAACCTGTATTTGTCCCTTCAACTTCCTGTCCAGATTCAGAATACTGCATTTCTTCAGGAAAGGAAGAATCCTTCCTTCTTTTACTAGAAAGCAATAAATAAGAAGGGTCAAAAGCTTGAAAAAAACCTTGAGCCAGACCCAGTAAACTACTCCTGCTTAAGGAAATGTGAGGAAGAGCAGATACACATCTGGCTCTCTGTTATTTTTTGACTAGAAATTCCAAATAAAGATGGTATTGTAGGCTTATCAGGCTACTAAGATCAGCAAGCCTAACAACAAAGAAAGTGTCTTAGCCCCCATCACATGTACAAATCAGGTACTCTCTCTAAAGATCTAAGTGATCATTTCTTAATGTATACTATTAGGCATAAAGTTGAATGTCCACATCTACCCACCTATAAAACAATAAGAAATAACAAAAACTTCAATGTTAATAAATTCTTAGAAGAACTTAAATTATGCAATTGGTCAATTCTAAAACAACTACCACTATATGAGGCAGTAACACAATTTAATAACACATTCCTGGCCATCCTTGACAACCATGCGCCTGCATGCTGTATTAGAATTAAAACAAAAATTGACCCCTGGCTCAATAAAGAAACCAAACTAAAGATCATCCAAAGAAATAATGCCTGGAACACCTGGTGCTCCTCTAAAGCCCCACTAGATCAACTCAAATTTTGAAAATATAGGAATGATACAAAAACATTCGTATTACTAGACAAAAAAAAACTATGACACCACAACAAGCCACAGAAGTTCTGGGCAGGTATTAACAAACTCCTCCACCCAGGGCAATCCACAACTCCAGCCCCCTCAGCCCCAACCCAAATATCACCTGAGTCCATTGCTAATACCTTCAACAGTTTCTTTACAGAAACCATCCAGGACCTTGCTAGCAAACTTAAACCCACTTGTCCTAATGCTGAAACCCCTAAACCCAGTGACATTCTCTCCTTCAGATTCGAAAAAGGTCTGACTTCACTCATTACAGCCCTAATTATAATAACTCAAACCAACCACTCTTTCAGCTGACCTCCTCCCTGCAGACTACCTGCAAAAAGCTGCTGATGTTATAGCATTCCCTGTCTATTTTGATAAACAGAACCATAACTGAAGCCTCTATCCCCTCTATCTGGAAAATATCACATGTCATACCAATCCACAAAGGAGGCAACTCCATTGAGCTGTCAAACTATAGACCAATAGCTATCATTTCTCCTCTGGCAAAAATTATGGAAAAGTGTATCCATAAACAACTCTTACACTACCTAATTCAACATAATCTTCTGGCCAACTCCCAGCATGGATTTAGACCACAGCACAGTACCACCACAGCTTTCTTCTCCTTTTCTAATGTCATAAATTCTAACTGTAACAACAAACTATCTTCTTCCCTGTTTCTCGATCTTTCCAAGGCCTTCAACATGGTTAACCACCAGCTACTCTTACTTACCCTAAAAAAAATCCCTAAACAACCATGCCATACAATGGTTTCAATCTTATCTTAGTGGAAGACAGCAGGCCGTCCTTTGGCAGGACAAACTCTCCACCCTTCTCCCAGTTACCCTTGCTGTCCCTCAAGGCTCCAAATTAGGTCCCCTTCTTTTCCCCCTCTTTATCAGTGACTTCCACACTGTAATCCCAGATGCAACCTGTAAAGAATATGCCAATGGCTCCACCCTGATTTGCTCAGCCTCTACCCCCTACAGATCTCCTTAGTTTAACCCAGAAAACCTTTAATACAGTGGAAAACTGGATCTCTAATCAACAGCTGATATTAAACCCTAATAAAACAAAGCTATTGCTCTTCTCCCCTACTTGCAAATCCTCTCAACCTTCGTTTACTATAACACCTAAAAATGGGACCATAATCTCACCAGATATGTATACCAAACTCCTGGGTGTTGTAATAGACAACAGCCTTAAATATGATATGCACGTAAACCAAACTATTAAAACCTTTAATAAACAACTTGTCTCCCTATACAAAAACAAACCTTTTCTCACCCCTCTAGCTAGGACTGCCATTGCCCGTACCCTTCTGCTTTCAGCTCTACTCTATGCCTCGCCAATACTCACTAACTTGAACAAAACTGATCTCAACAAACTCTCTAGCTGCTACAGTCAAATTGCCAGGTTTGCCACAGGAACTCCCTACAGGACATACCATTGTCAAAACCTAAACCTCTTAGGATGGCTAGAACTCCCCAGGCTAAATTCAATATAATCAACTTACTGTAGCATTCAAGGTTATTAACCATCCAGAAAAATGCCTTCCCTTAAAAACATTATCCATTCCTACAAAAACACTAGGCCACTTTGTTGCACTACAAAACTTTTGGTTCAATCTGTTAAAGCTAACAACCTATATGAAGAATCTTTGTTTGCAAATTCAGTAGGCAAAACCTGGAATTCACTCCCATCTGACCTTATTCTGAACCCCTCCCTTAATCAGTTCAAAAAAAATCTAACCCAGTATTTTAAAACTCACTGGTTATGTCCTTGCTCTAACCCTGACTAAAGCCTAATCTACTTCCATATCCATGCAATTTTGTACTCACAGCGACTTACGTCTTACACTAAAAGGTTTGAAAAGAGAAACTGTAACATCTCTGCAGATACTCTGTATATAGCTACACCTATAGGTTTGATAAGAGAAACTGTAACATATTTGTATATATTTCTGAATATAAATTGTATTCTTCATAGACTTGAAATGTGAGACTGTAACTTGTATGTTAATACAATATGTTTGTGCATATATTGTAACTTGCTTGTCTTTATCTGTAAGTTTGGAGCTTTTCTCCCAGGGCCACCGCTGAAAATGGACATGTATCCAGTCGGGCTATCCCGGCCAACAAATGTAAAATAAATAATAAATAAATGTTTTATATGATCTAATGTTGAAGTACAAATCTTTACATGTAGATAACTGGTATTTGAAGGAATGTTTACAGGCAAAAATGGTGCCCAAGGGTTTAAGGGTTTATAAATACCCTAACAATGTGGTGGAGGGTATCCCTTTTCACTTGGCCTTTTTAAAATCTTTGAGCAATGTGAATTTGCAATTATGGAGTCCATAATTAAAAATAATCTAGGAGAAATGGAAGAGATTTATAAACAAATAGTCAAAGTAAATAAAATGATTACTACAAATTTATTGTACACTATAGAACAGGAAAGAAAGAAATATAGTGATATTAAGAATAAAGTTGAAGGTAAAATTAACTACATGGTTAGAAGAAAAATTAAGAAATTTGAAAAGAATGTGGAGGAATACAAAGAAGGTAGAAGCTACCCAAGATCTGAACACATATATAATAAATACCATATATAAAGAAGAGGGAATTAATATGATGAGACAATGAATAGACAAGTAGAAGAGATAAGTGGTAATGGAAGTTATGAATGTGAGGATAGAAATTATAGAGAAGATAGGGATTTAAGACTGGATAACACTTTAGAATACCACCCTTTAAGGCAATCAGAGAGAATAAAAAAATGGCCAATCAATTATTATCAATATAACTACAACAAAAGGAAGGAATTAGATGATAGGGATTTTAGGGGTACATTAGGCAATTAGATTGCATGTATAATGAGGAAATTATAGAAAGTGAGAGATTTGTATGCTCTTACAAAAATGACCACATTTATAATTACAGTCATATTATTTTAGAAAAGACATATTTTAGCTTATTTATGATAGGTTTAAGATATGTGCCTAGTAAAAAAAAGTGATGTTAATAATTTAATATTGGACTTAAAATTATTCACCAGAAAAAATAATTCGGAGTACTTATTTTCCAAGAAAGATAGAGATACCAATGTAAACTCACAGCTTAGAAGGTAAAGCACATACAATCCCCCCGCCATCCTCAATTAAAGAATTTTGAATTGGTTGTGGAAAGGCAATTAAGAAATAGTTTAGAGAAAAGTAGAGTTTGATTTAACTTGTCTAAGGAAGAAATGAAATTATTAAAAGATATTAAAAATAATGATAATTTAAGGGTGATGAGACCGGACAAGGGAGGAGGGATTGTTATGATGGACAATGTAATATATATAGGTAAAATGATGGATATTTTGAGTGACACAGGTAAATATAATAGGGTGTCATTTAATGAAATAAATATTGTGTATAGCAAACTTGATGCCAGGTTATATGACACTCTATTAGAGGATTTAATCAATTTGGAAGAGTATAATTTTCTAAAGACAGATAAGCCTACAATACCATCTTTATTTGGAATTTCCAAAGAGCATAAAATGTGTTGGATCCCCCTATGAGACCAATAGTGGTGGAGAATGGTTCAAAAACACATTCTTTGGCATTATATATAAAAATAAAATTAAAGAGATTGGATACACAAGATACAGGTTTTTTCAACAATTTTTGGGACTTCCTAAGGGAGATAGAAGATAATTTATACAAAGAGAATATTATTTTTGTCACCATAGACATCATGGATCTTTGTACTGTAATTCCACATTAACTAGGTTTAAAATGGTTTGAAGAAGCAATTGGGGCTAATAGTGTTTTTAATTTTCACGAATTTAGGGTACTTTTAGAATTAATGGAAATAGTTCTTCACAACAATTTTATTGTTTTTGAAGGTGAATTTTACAAACAAGTTAGTGGCGTAGGTATGGATGTCAGCTGCTCACCCAGCCACACAAACATTATTTTACAAATATGGGAAAAGAAATATGTGTTTATTTCTCCTTATTTGCAATATTGGAATCAATACAAAAGATTTTTGGATGAAATCTGTATATTTTAGATTAGTGCTGAACAAAAGTTAATACAATTTATAGAATATATAGGGATAACTGCAGAATATTTAAAGTTTACATACAACATTGAAAAATCCATAATAAACTACTTAGATGTTACTTTGCATATTTTGGAGGATGAAAAAAGGTTTAAATCAACAATATTTAAATAAAAATTCATATTTACACTTCACAAGTGCTCACCCATACAAACAAAAGCATAGTATTCCAAAGAGACAATTTATAAGGGCCTCTAGGATGACTTCAGAAGAGGGTGATTTCTTAAATGAATGTGAAATAATAAAACATATGTTCTTAGAAAGAAAGTACCCTATTAGATTATTAGATTAAGTTATTAAAGAAGTCAAAAGAGATAGAATGAATAAATATTTCCCATTATTGGGGAAAAAGAGTGCAGCGCTGTGTGCTAAGAAAAATAATTCTACAGATGGAGATAAGAATATAAGATATTCAGGGGCTTGTATTACAAGACATACTAAGTATATCTCTAACACAGCTTAAAATTATTAACACTTATTGGAAGCATTTTAAACATTTTATGAATGTAGATAACCCATTTAAGGGCTCCATTCATTTTATTCACAAAAGAAGTATGAACATCAAGAACATTTTAGAAAATAGGAATTAGGCTGGGCAAGGTATAGCTACAAAGAAAAAAGGTACATTTAAATGTGGTAGATGCACGCAATGCACATATATTAGTAATACTAGTTGTATATACATTCCTAGTAGGAACAAACTGTTACAAGCAAAAGTGTAAAGCAATTGTGGAAGTAAAGGTATTATATATTTGACTATGCGTGTAGTTTGCAAGGCCTTTTATGTGGGCAAAACTGAAAGAGACCTGAGAAAAAGAATTTATGAATACTATTATAGTATAACAGCATCAAATTGTAATAATGCCTTGTTTAAACACACTTTGGTTTGAAAAGATTCCAAGTTTACCTTTTTGTGTTGGAAACAGTCCCTTGGAATAATAGGGGAGGATTATGGGAAGAGAAAATTGAATATCAGGAAACCTATTGGCAAAAACAATCCCCCAGTTTCTCAAAAGCCTGCACGGAGTGCAAGATGAGAGCAGTAGCTCACGCAGGCAATATGTCTGCCGTGTGATCCAGAAACAGCTGGCAGGGGCATGCATGAGAGCTCCAGCACTAATCTTGCACAGACTAAGCCCTGGTATGCAAATCACCTCATCTGCTGGAGAAATCCATGCAAATGAGGTGATATTGCAATCCAGGAAGCTTGCAATAGTCTGTGCAAGACAAGTGCAATCTGCAGAAATGTACTCGGTTACTAACCGAGTACATGTCTGCAAATTCCAAAACAGAGCTATGACAGCTCCAAATAAAGGCTGCATATTATTGAGGAAGCATGCCATTGGCATTACAAAATGTAAAAGAATAAAAATAAACAACGTTTAATTTTATCTTCGCCGATCTTGCCTAGGTAAGTATAGGGCAGCGATGTGCAAACAGGATCGGGGGGAAACCAAGAAAATAAACCTAAAATAAGCATTCTAACTAAAATCAGTATTCTGCCATGCAAGTCAATGGCAGTCAGAAGACAACCTGGCTAGTGTGTAATGGTTGCTAAGGGGGGAGGCTCAGTGTGGGACATGTAACTATGCATTAGCAGGCAATCCTATGCAAATGAGGGAAATGTTAGTGAATTCCAAATTTACCCAGGGTGTGAGGCAGATCCCAAGAGTGTAAGAGTATAAATAGCTGGGTGCAAGACTAGGATATAGGTGACATCATGGGGGTGTGTGTCAGGCATACTGTAAATGGATCGGAGACCTATGGCTCGGGATTGCTTCTAGCATAGCGCAGCTAAGCTAGGGGTGTGTCTAAACCTGCCTAGCACTCGTTACAAAGTGTAAGCAGGTGTGCATGCCACGCACCAGGCTTTACAGGAAGAAAAAGGAAGTTAAACCAGGAAAAAGCAGCTCCATGCACATTTGAGCACTCCATTTGTGTGGCGCACACACGGGCCTAAACAGGGAGGCAATGGAAAGGGAAAACAGCAGAGACCTAGTTGAGCTGCCAGGTGAAATGTTTCAGAATAGGCTAATCACACAGGAAGAAGACCAGCCCAGCCCAGAACACCACTATAAACCAAGCAAATACCTACCCCCCCTTGTTTTTCCACACTCTACATCACCAGTGTATAAAAGCAGGGAATATTTAAAAACAAACCTACAAAATGAGAAAGGCTGTAACAGGCAACATAGAACAAAATGTGCAAGAGGCTGAGGGTGGTGAGGATGTCAATGCTGCCAAACAACCCACAGTGAGGAGACAGAGAAGAGTGTACAGACCCAGGGTAACCTACCATGGGCTACATGAGCTGGAGATAGTGGAGCACTATAGGGTGGACAGAGACCTCCTACAGCAAATCGTTGAGCTGTGCAGGCCACACCTGACACCACACTAGCCAAGGGGAACCCATCCCAGTGGATAGCAAGGTATGTGTAGGCCTAGGTATACTAGCCACAGGTACCTCCCAAACTACAATTGGGGATAACATGGGCATCTCACAGGCATCAGCATCCAGAGTATTCCACCAATTCCTGGATGCCATGACAGCACATGCCAGTGAGCACGTATATTTTGTCAACACATGTGAGGTGTTGACCTGCAATATGCTTCTCTTCCAACAAATAGATAACTACCCTTGGGTAGAGGGTGCTATAGACTGCACGCATGTACGCATCAAAGCACCACCCAGTGAGCACAATAGGGCCTACATCAACCACGAGGGCATCCCCTCCATCAACTGCCAGGTCGTAAGTGAAGCCCAGGGCATTATACTGAATGTGTGTGCTGGCTGCCCTAGAAGCTATGATGATTCACACATATGGTGACTGACACAGCTGTACCACAGATTTGCCAATGTGGACATCCCCTACAGTCACCTAGTGGGGGATGCTGGGTACCCACTGGTGCCATGGCTGATGACACCCATCAGGAATGCACACACACCTGAACAACACCATAATGATACACACGCACAGGCCAAACATATAACAGAGCATGTGTTTGGGATGCTTAAGTCACAGTTCCAGTGTCTGGACACATCCGGTGGAGCCCTGCAGTATTCACCAGCTACATGTACCCAAATAGTAGTGGTATGTGCTATGCTACACAATATGATCCTGCAAAAACAGCTGTAGCAGGAACAGCATGGGGCAGGGCCGCACAGCACCCCACAAATGCCAAGGCCTGTGCAGGTACAGAGTGACTCGAAGGAGGAACAACTTGAGCCTGCTCCAGGAGGCAGAAGGGGGCATGCCCAGTATGCCCTGGCCTTGGCAAAGAGGCAACACATAGCATATGCACTGACACAGTAGGGCCCCAGGGAATGACACCTCTCTCTGACTCGCACGGACAGTAAAAGGGATGCCAAACATGACACTACCTGTGCCTAACCATGTATAGGGATTGTACTATGTGCATCTAACATAGGCAGCCCTCCAGCACCATCTGCAACTCCGGCACACCCTCAAGGTAAGTCAATCAACCTACCAATTGTCAAATGGAGTAGAATGTGTTTTTACCTGTAACTAGGGTATGGATGTCAACATGCAAGGGAATTGGGTAGCTGGATGTCAAGGCAGCAGAGAGTAGACACCCATAGTGGCAGCATGAGATTTGTAACACATACTGGAGTCACCATAGTAGCCAGTACCACCCAGGGTGACAAAACCCACTGCAGGAAATGGCCTGAGCGACAGGGGTGTCCATAAGAGCCACACATACCAGTCAGGAAGGATCACATACCCAGCAACAGTCTCGGCCAGCAGGACAGGTGAAGACAAACACAAACAAATGATGTACTATGGCCTTCAAATGTGCCTTATGGTTAACCTCACCCCCAGGCCTACAAAGACAGACCGCAGCAGGCCAGGCAGTCGGATGTAAGTTGTGAAGGCTAGGAAGTCAGACACTAATATGTAGGTAAACAAAGCTAGGATCTGTACTACACTGGTAAGCCATAGCCAGCAGGATAGGTAAGACTACAGACTGAAATGGAGTACCTGACTTACCAGTACAGTCCTAGCAAATGTGTACAAGTGTCAGGTGTACCCCCCCCATCCAATGTACACATAGAGTAACAGTCAGGTGTGCCCCACCAGTCCTGTGTAGAACAGTAGAAACAGTCAGGTGTCCCTCCCCCGCTATGCAGAAATGTAGCAACAGTCAATGACAAATGACCGATGGATACCCTGCAGACACAGCATGCTACCTATTGGTGTACAATAAAAGGTCAGCATGGCAGTACAAGCAACCTGGATGTGATCCACACATGCAACACAGATGGCCATACAGGGAATGCTCACACACTTGGAATGAAGGCAATGTTAGTCAACAACATACTGAGAGGTCATACTGGGCATGCTCACACACTTAAACACATGAAGGCCATGTCTGAAAACACTAGTGGCCCAGACATATCTGGAAGTTGCAGTTCTCAGTGTGAACACATGTCGGTATGTACCACTCCTGCCTTGCACACACAGTGGATAGGAATGCAGGCAAATATGTAAGGACAACACACTATAATAAGCCACAGGCACATGGGCATAGATGTGAGGAAGAGGGTGACTGTGACAAGGAGCCATGTGGACCTGTCCCAACTGGCACACAGCCTAAGGGCCCCCAACATATGAGGTGCAGATGTAACCCACTGCAGATACTAGCCACCAGTACCTGTCAGCATGACAGACTATGTGGCGTATGTGCCAGCTGTGCAACAAGACTGTAGAAGGAAGCAGCCATCTAGTAGCTGTATACACACACCTGTGACATATGACCCCATGTGTACCCGCATGTGGCATGTCAGCCCCCACATGAATGGGGTATGACCCATGCACACACTGCCCTCACCATAGCAGTAGTATGAAAAGCCTGCTGAGGTCATCCAATGTGAATTACACCTTTGGGAGAGCTATAGCTCAGTAAAGTGCATGGTGCATCCCATAACACATACTGCTGTAGTGACAGAGTAGTTAGGTAGTAGTACTAACCCCAGACCTGTCAACTGTGTGAGTGTGTGTTTGTGTGTGTGCCTGTCTGCCTATGACTGTGTAGAGTGAAATGCTTGTTAGGCTACTCACACTCCGTTCAATACATATATTAAACTTTGGCAAGGCTGCTGATGTCATTCACCTAGACGTACACCTCTGGGAACATGATAGCCCCGTAATTGCTTGGCATGTCCTGTAACTGTGTATTGCTGTAGTATGATAAACTAGTTAGGTAGGTGTTCGAACCCCAGCCGTGGCAACTGTGTGTGAGTCTGTGTGTGTGTGTCTGACTGGGTAGATAGCAATGCTTTTTAGGCTACCCACACTCCATACAATACAAATACACTACTTTGCCAAGGCTGCTGATGTCACTCATCTGGAAGTACACCTCTGGGAACATGATAGCCCAGTAATCACCGTGGTATGTCCTGTAACTGCATATTGCTGTAGTATGATAAACTAGTTAGGTAGGTGTTTGAACCCCGACCATGGCAACTGTGTGTGTGTCTGACTGGGTAGAGAGCAATGCTTTTTAGGCTATCCACACTCCATACAATACAAATGCACTACTTTGCTAAGGCTGCTGATGTCACTCATCTAGAAGTACACCTCTGGGAACATGATAGCCCAGTAATCACCATGGCGCATCCTGTAACTGCGTATTGCTGTATTGTGATAAACTGGTTAGGTAGGTGTTCAAACCCCAGCCGTGGCAACTGTGTGTGTGTGTATGTGTGTCTGACTGGGTAGAGAGTAATGGTTTTTAGGCTACCCACACTCCATACAATACAAATACACTACTTTGCCAAGGCTGCTGATATCACTCATCTAGAAGTACACCCCTGGGAACATGATAGCCCAGTAATCGCCGTAGAGTGTTCTGTAACCGCGTACCACTGTAGTGTGATTTAGAACAGTGGTAGTGTTCCATCTCCATCCATGTCAGTTCCAGATGTGATGTGTGTGTCTCAGTGTCTGTGTATGGAGCAATGCATTATAGGTGACTCACTCGCAGTACAGTACAAATGCCCTACTTTGGTAGTCCCGTTGATGTCATTAATTGTGTAATACACCTTTGGGGAAGATGAACTTCAGTAATGCCTGTGGCGCGTAATATAACTGCATAGTGCTGTAGTGTAATACACCAGCTAGGTAGGGGTTCTACTCCCAGGCATGGCAGGTGTGTGTGTGTGTTTGTTACTGGTGTCCTGTGTAGAGGTGGTTGTGAGTTTGTGACACCTGTGGGCATTGTGGAGGGGTATTGCTAATTACATTTATGGTGGCCCTACTATATATCACAATGTCAACCATACAGGGATAACAGATGTAAATGGCTGAGAGGCTGGGGTGCAAAGCCATACCCATACATGTGACATCATGGCCTGCCACTCACATTTAGCAACCCCACTGTGCCTTCACCTGTGACTCACAATGGACATACCATGCCTGACAACATGGCCTGTATGGACAGATGACACTGACAACAGGAAATGCTGTTAGCATGCTATCAATATGAGTGCAGGGGTAAATCTGCTGACCAGTACCACTCCCTGCCACACGTGGGCAAGACTGGCACATCTGATGATAAGTTGTGTTCACAGTATGGGCCAGACACCCCAGGTACAGTTCCACATATCACTGTACATACATGTGGGATGTGTGCACATCCTAGACACCATCCAAGTCATGGACTAGGGAACACATACATGGCAAGTGATGCATAGCATTGGCCACACACAATGGTCATCCAGGTGCCTGGGAGACGGATGCAATACCCACCTGTGCGGGCAAATGCAGAAGCTAAAGGCCTGTGCCACAATGCAGACCAATGTCATGTGGGCTGATGCCAAGGTATACCCATCGCCTACCCTTATATAACCTGTTGGCACTGTTGACCACCACACACCCGTGCAGACATGCCCCCATGCATGTCCGAACTGGACCCTGTGTGTACGTGTGTGTGTTGTATGGTGCATATGTCCACATCCACATGCACTACTCCACCCAGGGCACAGTGTAGCATGTTGCCTTATGTCTGATACTCCCTCATACTCACTGCTCATACAATCTCCATATCACACGTGTGGTGCATGTGTTTCCTGTGCATTGATGTGTTGTGGAAATCCCACTAGTGACGGGTCGCACTCTTGGCCCTGCCAAGTGTGTTAATGTGTGTGTGTCCCTGTGTGAGTGGGCCTGTGCTGATGCTGGCACCTGTTCATGCAGACAGGCACATGTATGTCACCTACTGCATATCTATCATATCTCTGTAGCAGATGGCACTCACCATCACATATATGTTCTATGTGCTCCACACCAGACAACACATGTGGTGCATCCAATAACAGCATCGGACTGTAATAGCATGAAATAGCTGTCGGGTGTATGATACCCTGTGCTAGTAGGTGTGTGACACAAACATGTGTCAGTTTTACCCTCCCACCACTCCCTGACATGTATTTGCCTCTGTATGCCTCCCGCACACCCTCTCTGGTGGATGTGGAGGCCCACACATGCATTGCTTAGGCAGAAACATGTATATTTAACATGATGCTCATGATCAGCTGATGGCCTCTGCACATATTGCAGGACTTGCTTATCTGATTGCATGTGGAACAGGTGTGGTAACATTCCCATAGCCAATTGCATGGAAATGCACTCCACTACCTGGGAACATCCTGGTGGTGTTGGCCCTTGTCTGTCACTGTGAGTAGGAGCTAAAACTGTCATTTTGCAAACAGCTTTTTAGATGGGTTGGGGATTTACCTCTAACAACTTACACTGTGGGAAGAGAGCAACAAACAGGAGGGGGATGTGCCTGACCTGCCTACGAACTGTAAGTGCTGCTATACTGCATATGGAGTACGGATGGATTAACAATGTTTGTCTGGCTATGCCTGTTGTACATGTCACAATACCTGCCATGTCAGTTCCATGTATATCAGGAATCCTCATCTGCAGACTGGGCAGTGTTGTGCCTTTGGTGTCATGTGT
>NC_056732.1:1624206550-1624209050 GCF_019279795.1 Protopterus annectens
ACTTTAGAACATTTGTAGGTGGATATGCGCATGTTTGCACATAACACAGCATTACTGACCTCTGGTTGCAGCGTTTAGCTCTCAGTTAGCCTCTACATTGCTTCACCAGTGTGGTACTTGCATACCTGCAGCCAGACAGGCTTACAGCTGCTTGCTCCCGCATATACATGCACATCATCATGCATTTTGTTCACATCTGTCATCCGGGACACTCGGACTGTATGCTTGTCCATTGTCAGCAGTGGCCCGAGGTGTAGAGCTCCACAATGACCCCAGCTACGTATCCCAGGTAATACTGGGGTGATCACATTCATAAAGGGTAACAGACATAGCTACGTCCCCCATTAAACATGCTTAGTTTACGTTCAACTGTCGGTATTATCCATGCTTAGGTCAGGTTTACATGTCAGGTATGACTGTTGTCAAAGGTCAGTTTAAGGTGAGGTTGGATTCCTGTTTCATAGGTCAGGATAGGTTACATGCAGGTATTCAGGGTAGGTGTACATATTACATACCTGTGTGGTGCAGTAGCGGCGAATAGCTAGGGAGTAGGTAGGTGGGTAGTGGGGGTGACATTGTAACTGTATAGTAGCCTGTAGGTATAATTGGATGGGGAGCAATAGGGAAGGTATGTCGGATGTTGGGATTTGTATGCGGGGCAGGACAAGAGATATTGGTATCACTAGTTGATGTCATGGTATAGAGTGTGAGGTGGGGGGGGGGTTCGCAAGGTGGTGAGCCTGTGCCTGCTCCAGGTGTTCTTGTGGTGTTCCTTCATGTGTTAGTTACATGTGTCCTGTGGGACGGCTGTGATACTACATGCAGGTTGGGGTTCCAGATGCTGGCAATACAGTGGGAGAAGAAGGTGTCACCTACGTGTACCCGTAGACATTAAGAGGAATGGAACAGGGTCTGATAGGTACGTGGTGTGCATGGGGCAGAAAGGGGGGGGTGTTAGTAGGGGAATTATCCAGGGATGTGCAGGATGGCTGCAGGGAAGGTCCACAGCTGGTCATGTTGTCTACGACAACAGCTGTGCATATGCACTGCATTTGCTGTTTGCATTGGACACTCACAACCCTGGGTGGGGGTGGGGACTTCAATAATACCTTGCAATGCCTATTACATCAGCTTACATGCCTACAGTGGGGTGTTATGACCATGTGTTCGTAGGTGTTTTGTAGTGGGTAATGCAACAACACATATAGTTATACCATACTTTGCCATGTACACTGGACTCTGCTGTGGTGGAACCCATATCGGGAATAGCTGCCCATTAGGCGTAAGCATGCCTGTCGACTGTACAGGATCCGCGGCCTGTCCAGCATTTGTTTCATAATATTGGTGTGTTCCTCTTACAATCCGTACCTATCGGGCAAATACCTGGGAAGTGACACCATTAAATACAGACAAGTAATTGGGTTTACGACTCCACATCCTTCAGACGTGTCATGCTAATGCATAACCTATTATTCTATCAGCTTTCTAAGGTTGTAAGTGGAATATGTGCTTTCTGTCCCTACTTGTCCCCCCAATGGTTTAGGTTCTGTCCAGTGATTTAGATCTTAGAGGTTGAGAGGTATGGGCATAAACTGCCCAATTCGCAATATTACTGACATCCCCGGGGCAGTCCAAATACAGCTGTGCCTGCCAACACCTGCATGCCTAGGCCTATAATTGCATACCCATAGTTCCCCCACCTGCCCCTCCTCTACAGCACTCATCCTTACTGTGGGTGCAGGTTGGGGTCTAACCACACAACTACACAATGCCCACTCTCCACGTGTCAGGACCCATGTCTTACGTTGTCTCGACCCATGGGTCATCAGGCTTGCACAACCTACTGGCCCATGTATGTATACAGCCTGGTTGGATAAATCATTACAGGGACTGACTCCGATTATCATTACTTTTTGGGGTGTCCCACAATGGACATTGATGTATTTGTTTCAAGATTAGACATGACAGGTCTCTCCCACTGGTAGTATCCTGCCTGTGGTCTGGAAAGCAGTGGCGCGTTTACTTGTATCACGTGTTTGTATGTTTCACCTGTCTAGGTGGGGGGGGTTGACACTACGTGTTACACGTCTGTTGATTGGACCCCTCACCCCCATTGGCACGGCCTGTGCACATATGTAATCCTTAACTGGTGTATCATATATATATATATATATATATATATATTTATATATATATATATATATATATATATATATATATATATATATATATATATATATATATATATATATATTTATATATATATATATATATATATATATATATATATATATATATATATATATATATATATATATATATATAGATCTATATCTAGATCTAGATATATCTGCTGTATACTACTATTTAATATACTGTTTTCTAGTCCTGAGGAGCTTTTCTCCCTGGGTCTCTGCTGTAAATGTGTCAATAGCTCAGCCAGACTTACCCGG
This sequence comes from Protopterus annectens, assembly GCF_019279795.1. Classification (NCBI taxonomy): domain Eukaryota; kingdom Metazoa; phylum Chordata; order Ceratodontiformes; family Protopteridae; genus Protopterus; species Protopterus annectens. Next base: position 1,624,209,004 of record NC_056732.1, read on the forward strand.
TTAACAGATGTAATTTAAATACATAATTCTATTAATATCCTAGCTAT
>NC_056732.1:1624214050-1624231550 GCF_019279795.1 Protopterus annectens
TATATATATATATATATATATATATATATATATATATACTATATCTGTACATACAAACGCACATACATCTCCATAATTATATACATTTCCTATGCAGTTGCATAACTGTGTTGGATGATATGTTTGTGATAACATCAAATTTATGTATGTCTGCCATGGCTTAGCTGTAAATTACATTGGCTGTGGTATGCAGGGTCCTGGGTTTGAGCTTTGTAGAGGCCATTTATTTTGTTGCTGGCCAGAACACGGGCCATTGGATAGGGAATGATTACAACACTTTGAAGCAGTTGTGAGTGGATGTGTGCGGGTTTGCGCGAAGGTAAGCAGTGCTAACTTCCGATTACGGTTTCTTAAATTCAGTTAACTTCTACTATGCTTAATGTATGTAGGCACTGCTTACACCCGCGCAGACGCACTTGAACATGCTTACTAATACTTATATATGTTTACTTCTGCTTATTTGTGCTTAAACCTGCTTACTAGTGCCTTATTCATTATGACTCATAGGTTCATAGGTTCATACTAGGCTATCTGCCCGAGGGCATTTACAAGCCTAGCCCATAGTTTTGTGGCTTACGCCACCCCTTTAGTATGGGGAACTATACCCATTATTTTGCTGTGCCTCTGTTGAGCAGTGACACTGAGGTAATCCCTGGGGTATATCTGCGATCTCCCATCCATTGGTCAAGATTTCTCTTGAACAAGGCCAGCGAGGTGCTCTGCCTCACATATACCGGGATTTTATTCCACAGCATAGGGAGTCTTTGGGTGATGAATCTATCCCTCCAGCGCGTCCTATTAATAGCCGTGTCGAGGTTTAAGTCTCCCGCCCTTGTGGCTCTGACGGATCTAGATTTTTGAGGTGAAGCATATTCATCAAATCTGGGTTTGACATGGCCTTGTATGTTAGGCAAAGGTCACCTCTGAGCAAGCGGTGCGACTGAATAGAGCTGGAGTTCTTTCAGTCGGGCAGCATAGGACAGATGTTTGAGACCCTTTATCCTTTTGGTGAGGAACTTTGTGGCCTCTCCAGCTGCTGCAAGTGTCGGGTCAGATACATTCGAATGGGGCATTGTACTCAATCATTGGTCTGATGAGTGATGAGTATAGGGAGACTATGACCTCCCTTGATCTAGATGAGAATCCCTTCATGATAAGGTGGGCAATGTAGAAGGTCTTCCTAACTACTTTAGCTACATGGGTGTCGAATGACAGACTACTATCAACCTGGGTCCCCAGGTCCCTGATAACTTCTTCTATGCTCAGTGGATTGCCACCTATTTGGTAGCTAGGGGTAACCTTGTTTTTCCCGAAGGGTATGACTATGCATTTTTTGGCATTTAACTTTAGGCCATGGCTCTGGCACCAGTTATCCGTTTCTGTGAGACCCTTCTGAAGGATATCTGTGTCAGATGTGTTTTCTACTATGGCCCAGTTTGCAGTCATCTGCAAACTTTGTCAGCCATAACCCTCCTGTGTTTGCTTGTACTTCAGAAAAGTAGATGCCAAACAAGAGTGGGCCCAGGACTGAGCCCTGTGGTACACCACTTGTGACAGGCTTTGAGTCTGACATGGCGCCAGCAACTCTGACCCTGTGGGTTCTGTCACTCAGCCAGTTTGCAACCCATCTTGTGATGTATGGGTTAACATTTAAGCTGATGAGTTTTTCAATGATACCCGAGTGGGGTATTGTATCGAAGGCCTTCGCCAGATCGAGGTAGGCTGTATGGACTGCCTTTCCCTCATCAATGGCTTTGGTGACTGTTTGAAAAAGTCAACCAAGTTTAGAAGGCATGATCTGCCTTTGACAAAGCCAAACTGGGATGGATCCAAAGTCTGCAAATTCCCTATGTCTTTATTTATGATGTCCATTATGATCCTCTCCATGGCTTTGCAGATAAGGCTTGTCAAGCTAATGGGCCGGTAATTTCCAGGGTCGGTGGAGGCACCGCCTTTGTGAAGTGGGACCACAGTTGCAGTGCGCCACTCCCTGGGTACGTATCCAGAGGTAAGACTATGATTAAACAGCTGTCCTAGCTGTGGGTTTAATTCCTCGTTGAGTTCGTGGAGCACACAGCCGGGGACACCATCAGGTCCCATGGATGCTGTGTTTTTTGCTTTGGAGAGAGCAGTTCTCACTTGGGCGTTGGAGATGTTTGGGGGGCTGCAATCGCTTGGTATAGATATCTCTCCTTTTGTGTGGGAGGGGAGAAGTTTGCACTGAACCTGTCAGCCAGTATGTTGGCAATGTCTGTAGGATCAGTAATCTTCACATCATTTTGAACTAGTTCTGAGCATATCTGGGAGGTTCCTCCCAGGTTTCTAACATAGCTAAAGAAGGCCTTATGATTGTCTTTTGAGTCTTTAGCTATTTTTCTCTCAAAATTTGCTTTGGATGATTTTATGACAGCTCTTAGTTTTTACTTATAGTGATCAAGGGTGTCTTACCTTTTAAGGATTTTGCTCTATCTTGTAGTAGCTTCCTCCTTTTGTTGTAGAGTTTGTTTATGGCTGGGGTCCACCAGACTGGACGCTTGCCTTTGGTACAAAGAGTCTTTGTTTTGCTTGGGATTGCCTTATCCATGCAGTCCTGCAGGTGCTGGTAGAAGGCATTTGTAAGTGATTCAGCGGCTTGAGTACTGTTTTCACTGGCTCGGGGCCTTAAAGGAGACCACACTAGTCTTTAGAAGTGTGAAGTCGGCTTTCGAGAAGTTCTTTACTGTGGTCTTTTTTATTTCAGGTGGGGGTGGGATGAGGACCTCCAGCGAGATTAGTTTGTGATCTGATCTCACCAGTGAGGGGTATACTTCCGGTGTTGAACATTGTGCTCCCATGTTCGTGATGATGAGATCAAGTATGTTTTCTCCTCTTGTGGGGATGGTGACTAGTTGTTCCATGGCATTTGAGTTTATGAATTCCAGGAACTTTTGGGCTAGGGTGTTTGGGCTTGAGTAGTGTTCCCAGTCTATATTAGGGTAATTGAAGTCACCTAGTATGATGGTGTTTGGTGATACATTTATCCCCTCTAGTGTTTTCAGGAAGGCCATGTGAGGTTCCTGAGTTTGTGAGGTGGCCTGTAACATGCTACAATTTGCAGAGCAGTCTTGCCTATGGTTAATTGCACCTGGATGGTCTCCGATGCATCGTGCGTTGCCACCAGTCTTGAGGTGTGGGTGTCTTTGATGAATATGGCTACCCCCCCTCCTTTCTTGGTATTGTCCGGATTTTGGGGCCGGAACGCATGATAAGAGGTAAAACCTGATAGTGCTGGGGTGCTCTCAGGAGCCTTGAACCAGGTTTCTGTCACTGCACAGACATCGATGTTCTCCATACTGAGAAGGGCCTCGAGTGCGTGCATTTTGAGATTTAGACTTCTGGCATTGAGCAGCATTACCCTTAGTTTTTTCCTTTTTGTGTTCTAGGGTGGTAGGTTTAGAATTTGAGCCTTGCCTAAAAAAGGCACTATGGGGGTGGCAAGAGCCTTTGCCAATATCCGGAATCCCAGGGGTGACAGGTGCAAGCCGTCCTTTGCGAAGCAGCGTGGCTTGTCCAGCATGTCATCCCAGGCAGACAGACATTGGATCCCCTTTGAATGACACCAGAGTTTAAGCCAATTGTTAAAGCTGATCATCTTATCTCTGTATTGTGGCATCATTCTTGGTGAAGGTAGGATACTGCTCAAGGTCAGGGTAATTAACACTTTAATTACATTGAGTTAATTAAACATTTAATGCAGTACTCCAGTTCACATTTACATGTTATTATGTAGGTTGTACAGCATATTGATGTGAAAATATGTTCATATACACATGGAAAATGATATGTGCTGCAGTGGAACTCGAACTGGGAATGCTTGTTTGTTAGGCGGATGCTCTAACCACTACACTATTGCAGTGCTACTTCATTTGCATATATATTCCTTGTTATCTTCTTCAGCCTTTTCTGCTGCTTTAACCATAGCTAAGTGATGGGCAGACCCATGCACCTATGGTTAGCTGTACTCGAGGTTTTAAAAACAAAACATATATGGGTTTCTTCATTTTATTTCGATGTACTGTTGCTGTTGAACACATGGGGTCTGTTGGTGGGGATATGCGGACACCTATGAGCAGTCTCGCTCAATTAGTTACACTTTCTTCTGTTCTTCTTTGCAGGGGCATGTTTATTCTGAGAGCTCTGCTCTCAGACATGCCCCCTGCACTCGTCCACACTCCGTGTAGCATTAGGAGTTGAGGCAGCACGCCTTCATTAATATGCATGGTGCACTGCCGTCCTCCTCTTAAACTGCCGCTTCCGTGCAGGACTAGATTAGTCATGCAGGAAGGATTAGAAAATCCAGGCGAGTATATTTGCAGGCCAATGAGGCCCCAGGTCTAAATGATATTTCTATTGTACCTTTATTAAAAATGAAAGGAGCTAGGTTATAAGTTTTAAAATACAGAAAATGTTTTCACTTTTGCATTTTATTGTAAATATAAGGCACTGTTTTAAAAAGATTTTATATCATTATTTTTTTTTTCTCATAGGTTTTAATTTCATATTTCATAGTAGTGTATTCTAAGGTTTTTAGCTAGGTATATATTTGTAATAGGATGTTTTGATCAATAGAGGGTATCAGAGGTGTGTGAACTTAAAGGTGGTTTATGAATAGACTATATTTATTTGTAAACTTCTTATTTTAAGTTAAATTATATTCAGAGCCTCCATTTATAGTTTTAGATGTTTAAGTACTATCATATCCCTTTGAGAGAAAGAAACAATTAATCTTTGTATTTTTATATTGTATCTTCACTCATTTTGTGCATGTTTTAAGTGTATGTGGGTACTTTAATAGTCAAATAGTTTAATTAAAACTTATTAATGAACTAATGTCATTTAGATTAGTATAAAAGGAGGGCTATTAGATAGTTAGAATTAATTCTGAAGAAGGCTTAGGTGTCAGGGAGACAAAAAACACAGTGATACAGTAAGTTTTTTTCATTCAAGTGTAGTTTATTTTTCTCCTTGGTTATTAAAGTTTTGGCATTACTGTGGACTTGTTCTTCATTGGTGGTCTGTTGTTTGGTGCCTCTACAGTGCCTTTCTTGGTTTTATTGAGTTGGCTGGCACTGTATTTCCAGTTTTAGCTTATTTGGACATTCTTATATCAGTTTATTGAGGTACTCAGAAGCACATATAAAGGGGCCTCCAAAATGGTAAACTCAGACTAGTTTTATTCGCACCATTCCTACCTGCAAAACAGTACCATGTAAAACTGGCTGCACTCTGCAGTGTTGTTTGCCCTAGTCGTAAGAGTCCCTTTCTCATTTTTAAGTGTATCAAAATAGGCTCATTTTGCAGATATATAGAATGGTATTGTCAGCAAATCCTTAACAATATTCCTAATACTCTTAGTTCTGCTTCTCCAAAATACCATAACAAATAGGGATGCCTACTTACTTCACACCAGACTAATCTTGGCTCATAAGCAAATCATGAGGTGACAGAACCTCTGTATTTCACTACAGGCCAGAGACTGTTGGGATGCAATAGGATTAACATATCAAGCGGAATTTAAAGATGCAGAGAAAGAGTTGGCCTGTTAGGTATAAGATCCAGATTCACTATATTACATGCAGCTGATAAGCACCTTATTACAGGCATTGCCTTTATCTGAGCTGTGAGATTTCCATGTATCTGGAGCCAGAATCTTAAACTTTCTGGGTCACTTGGATTCCCTGGACAACTTCATATCAGAGATATATAAAGAGTACTTTGAGTTGGTCTGCTTAAATTAATTGTATGCATGCTAACTGTTGAGAGTGCTTAAACATTGTTGCCTTTGTTTAGTCATTTATCTGAGTCCCACATTTTGCAACTCCAAGAATGTTAGCACAGTAGCTGTGTCTGCCAGTTGCTTGTTTAAGCTTTGCTAAGTTCATATTCATTATCTTAGTAATTCTACCTGTCCACCTTAGACTTTGCTGCCCCTTTCTTCTTTTGCATTATCTTAAACACCATTTTCTTCTTATAGGTTATAAGTTTATACTAAGCTAATGACCACCAGGGTTTTATAAGTCTAGCTGTACAACCCATCACAGTTTTACCCCCTAGTATATTGGACACCTGTATGCTGAGGTATGTTAGTAAGGAGGTAACTAAATTAAGTGTGGAGTATATGTTAGTTGGGGATTAATTTACTTACTGTTGACCTCTGTCCAACAAAGACATGCGGGCTCCAACAGGTTCTATGTATGTTGCAGGAAAAGCTCAGGTCCATGGATCTAGTGTTTCTGGTGTTGTTTGTTTTGCAGATGTGCAAGAGATCCATCAGAACTGGATCTCAGGATGTTTTATATGTCAAGCATAGATTGGCTCTAAGTTACTTGTAGGAGATTGAATACAGAGATAGGGCCTTAAGGTGATCTGTGTTGGACATGGCATTCATACCCTGGATTCTCATACTGGGGAACATTTGAAGGCATTCAAACTGTTGCAAGTGCCTGCCTAGGTAAATGCCAAAGGGGGCATTGAATACTATGATGGGTCTGATAAGGGCTGAGTAGAGTGGTACAATAACCTTCTTGGGCCTGGATGCCATACCCTTGATTATGAGTTGGGTGACATAAAATTATTTTCTTACTATATTGTATACATGCTGGTTGAAGGCCAGATTACTGACTATATACGTTCCTAAATCCCTAACTATTGGGTCAGCTCCTAAGGGTGTTTTATTGATTGAGTTATTAACATGGGTGGACTATTTCCCATAGGGCACTGTAATGAATTTCTTTGTGCTGAATTTTAATCCATGGCTTCACTCATTTGTTAGTGTTAAACTCTCTTGTAGGATGCTGATGTCATAGGTAGAATCTGTGATAGCTTCCAGTTTACAGATACCTGCGAACCTGGAGAACCAGATGCCTTTGACATTACTCTTGATTTCTGAGAAGCAGACAACACATGGGACCAAGCCCAACAAGGAGCCCTGGGATATTACACTGGAGACCAGTCTCCTGGTTGAGGTGGTCTCAGCAATCCTTACTTATTTGATCCTCTCTGACAGCCAGCTAGCAATCCAGAGAGTTATGTAGGGATTTGTTCCTAATTCTGATAGTCTGTCAATAATACCTGAGTGGGGTATTGTACTGAATACCTTGGCCAGGTTAAGGTAAGCAGTATGTATCATTTTCCTCTCGTCCATAGGCATGATAACTCCCTCGATGAAGCCTACCATGATAATTCATTCCATGTCTTTTTGTATTAGACTTGTTAGACTGATGGATCTGTAGTTCCCAGAGTGAGTTGATTGCCCACCCCTATGAAGAGGGATGACTGTTGCAGCCCTCCATTTCACCTGGTACATAACCTGTTTTGAGGCTATATTTGAAGAGTGCCTTAAGTGGTCCTGCTAGATCATGTTTAAGCTGCTTAGGAGTCAACTGTGGCTATTGTTGGGGATCACTGAAGCAGCGTTTTTGGCCTTAGCAAGTGCTGACAGTACCTGATCCCCACTGATAGTTGAGGGATATTCTAGAAGGGATTTCACAGGGTGGTGACGTTAGAGCTAAATGTAATATCAGTCAGTAGATTCAGTATGTCACCATGGTCAGTGATGGTTTTGTCATTTACAACCAGTTCTGCACACTGCTGGGTGTTATCTTTAAGGTTCCTGATATAGCTGAACAAGGCCTTGTGATTGTCCTAGCCTGGGAGGCTATCCTGGCCTCAAAATTCACCTTGTTGGACTTTACTAGACCTCTTAGTTTCTTGTTTAGTTGAATCAGAGAGCTCTTTTCTCTATGAGAGTTGCTCTTTCTGATTTTGTCCATGACATTTTATTATTTTGTTATATACCATGTTTGGCTGGGGTGCCTTCTGTGTAGAGTCTGCATGTCCTCCCTGTGGTCATGTGGGTTTCCTCAGGGTGCTGCAGTTTCCTCCCACATCCAAAAGACATTATGTAGGTGGATTGGACACTCACAATTGGCCCTTGGTGTGAGTGTGTGCATGTGTGTGCCTTCTGTGGAAGGTTGGGTGCCAATTGTTCTGCAGACCGTTGTTCTGCTGTGGTGACCCGTAACTGGGATAAGCCAAAAGGAGATGATGATGTTATATACCATGTTTGGTGACTTGCTGTTCTTGATTTTGGATTGGAATTATTCATTTACTGGAGGTATTCATTTAAGGTTTGGTTACTTCCATTTTTAACTTAACTCTTATATTGCTTTTTTGTCTTGCTTTATTTTTTTTGTTCTTTTTGGAATTTTAAGAGGCCTTGGCTCAGGTCAGTTAGAAAAAAATTATTTTGTAGCAAGTGAATAAAATTCAGTTAATTAGTGGTAGGAGGTGAGAAACTGCATTCCCCAGTTAACTGCAACTATTTAGTGGCATCTTTAGCTGTAGTGCTGTGTGACTTGCTGCTCTCTGCCTAAGTATTGTTGATCTCTGGTGGCTTTTGAGGTGCCTGCCCCTACTATAAATCTGAGTTTGGGCACTCCTCCCAGTCTCATCACATCAGCTTATTCTACCAAGCACTGAAAGATCAACTGGGAAGCCCCCCTTAGTCTCTTAAACTTGAATTATCTTCTGTTTCCAACTTACTAACAAAATGCACTTTATTCAGGTGCTTTTTCTGTATTTGTGCTTATTTCTACTTTATTTAGCTTTTTACTGCACATTCTTGCATTTAATCTGCTGCATTTATTTTTGCTTGTTAGTAGCCTGATTACATTGTAAATGTTATTCTAAGTCTTTTACTTCTGATTTGAGCACTTGGGCTCTGAACTAGTTATCTTACATTGGGAAGGTTTGTGATATATATTCTTGTGGCAGGAGAGCTAGCTTACACCCTTCTGAGATGGAACTTGCTGGTTGAAGGCTTTTGTGTCTGTTATTTTGAAAGTGTCTTTGTTCTAGTTTAAGAACTTGGGCTTAAAACCAGTTATTCTAGATTAGGAAGGTTTGTGATCTACACTCTTATGGCAGGAGAGAAATGCCTACACCCTTCCGAGCAGGGATTAGCTGCTGTATGTCTTACTGTGCCTTTATTTGAGGGCTTACTAGAGGGCTAACTTTGAATCTCTCTGCCTGAGATATTTGATGACATTTAGCGACCATGCTACTTGAGAAGAAGAGTGTTGATGGTTTCTGCTAAACTCTACAAAAGCTAAGGCTTACACTGCCATAGCCATTGTTTTGGCACTTGTGTTTCTGTATCAAATATCTTTACTTTTTGACCTTTTTTATGGTCTTTAGTTAAAACAGCCACTTTAATGAGAGTAGAGAGGATGTAGGTCATTTTTTGGCCCAAGATTTTGTAAAGGGAGGAAGAGTGTGCTGTTTTTGATTGGCCATGGGACCTTGTTTTTAGTTATCAAATCTCCACTGCTATTCAAGCATCACAGTTGCACAACATTTGGCACATAACCTATGATCTCTAAGGGGTTTAGTGACCACATTGCTTGAGAAGAAGAGTGTTGCTGATTTCTACTAAACTCTACAAAAGTTAAGACTTAAATTATCATATCCACTGTTTTGGCACTTGTTTTTTCACATTATTTTTTCAAAGCTGCATTATCTCTGTGTTAAATATCGTCACTTTTTCACCTTTTTTACAGCCTTTAGTTAGAACTACCTTGGTTCCACTTTAGTGAAAGTAGAGGGACCTGAGTTATTTTCTGGCCCAGGATTGTGTAAAGGAAAGAATGTATTGTTTTTTATTGGCCACAGGGTGTTGTTTGTGTTTCTTGTTTTATCAAATCTCCTCTGCTATTTAAGTGTCATAGTTGCACAATTCTTGGCTCATAACTTATGAGCAAGTTAAGACTTACATTACCATATCTGCTGTTTTGGCACTTGTTTTTCACATTGTTTTGCCACAGCTGTATTAATTGAGTGTTTCCTTGTTGAACACCACCCAGAGCTGCACATAGTAACACTGTATCCAGTACCTCTACTGCTAAGCCCTTAAGGCAAACCAGCGCAAAAACAAATTTTTGGTCATTGGTGATTATGTAGTGAGGCACACCAATGCCCACCTCACCAGACTGAGTAAGGGCAGAGTCATGGTTAGCTGCCTTTCCGGGGCTAGGATCCCTTAAATCACACAGGTACTCAGGTCATTGAACCACAGGTTCCAGTATGACTCTGTCATAGTCCATGTGTGTGTTAATGACCTGAGAAATACCCCCCTTGACTACATGAAACAAGACATGACCAAGATTGTTAATTATGTATCTCAGGCAGGTATGAGACTAGCACTGAGCAGCATATTACCTTCTCCAAGGATGATGCCATATTACAGACAGAAAGTGATAGATTTTAAAAATCGACTTAGCTTCTGGTGTCAATCCAAGGGGGGTACAATACTTGATAGCCTGGGACAACATGGTTGACAGACCACACTGCTTTGTCAGCTTTCAGATATTGGTAAAGACCTTTTCAACCCTCATAGTGCCTTTTTTAGGCAATTCCAAACTAATAAACCTCCCAGTTTAAGTGAACCTATGAAGGAATATCTGCTCAATACTAGACATCTTAACAAGAAACTCCAGTCCTTGCAAGTCAGCATTTCCCAGAAGAGTGTAGATATCTGTGTAGTAATGGAGACATGGTTTAAAGTCATGGAGAGTACCCCGGCAGTGCGAGGTTATAATGCCTTTCACACCTTTAGACCAGCTACTGCACAGGAGGGAACAAAAGATGGTAGAGTGTCCGTCTATATTAAAAACAACATCACATCCAGACTAGTTAAAGTGTATGACCCACTGGAACTCATACATGTGCAACTCACTATAAACAGGGTCTTGTACCATATCCTTGCAACCTGTAGATCCCCCTCCATGTCCCAGGAAAGCCATACTACCTATTGTCATGTACTAGATGCCATCCTTGTTCAACACAATATGATCTTCATGGGGGATCTCAACTAACTCTCTATAGACTGGGAATCTAACACCACTTCTTATGCACAAGCCCAGTGATTCCTAAATTCATTAAGACCAACATCCTGAAACGGTTGGACCATTCTCCTACTAGCTGTACAAACATCCTTGACCTTATACTTCCAAACAAGGGCGAGCAGTGTTCCTCAGCCAATGTAATGTCCTCGTTCATCAGATCTGACCATAATGCAGCATTGTTTGAAATAAAAAATAAATCCATGGAAAACCAAAACCTTTAGGAACTATTCCAAAGCTAACCTCTGTCTACCAAATGACATTTTGGCTAAATTCCATGCACCCACAAACTCAGTAAACACCATAGCCTATGCTGAGCTATTTAAAAAATTCCTTTTCAGCGATATTGAAAACTGCATAAAGCGGAATTTGCCCACTTGTATTTAGAATAAGACAAACTCAAAAGACATGCCAGCCTGGTGGAATTATAATATCAATTGGTTATACAACTAAAGAAAAAAAAATCTTGGCCAAGTATAGGAAGAACAAAACCCAACATACTAAAAAAAAAACTGACCAATCTAAAGAGGCATCTAAGAGGGTTAATGAATACTTCAAAGGCTAAAGTTGAAGAAAAAATAGCTTCTCAAGCAAAGGACAACCACAAATCTTTCCACAGCTTTGTCCGTAACCTCAAGTGAATTATGCAACAATGCACAGAATTTATTGTAATTGGTATCACCCATACTGAACTGAAGGCCATTGCTAACCTTTTGGCTGTCAGGTAGAGTTCAGATTTCTCCCCCCAGTTCCCCCTCGATAGTCCAAAGAAAATACCACATTGCGCAATCCCCTCAACCATTACTAAGGAACAGGTCTTCACTGCACATTCCAAGGCCAAAAAAAATTGCATTGCTGGGCCCTGACAACATTCCAGTGCATACAGCAGTAATTAAAGTCTCCCATGAATAGGGTGTTTGGATGGATCGTGAGAACCTCTAGTAGGTGCAGATGAGAGTTATGAGCTTTGTGGGTCATGCAGGGTGACCTGTAGCTGTGAATCCTACCTTCACCATATATGGCCAAAATATTTGAGCTATAGTTTTACTATCAGACCTTCAATTAAATACTGTGGGTAGTTGTTAGTTGATTTTACATTCTTGCAGTTCATGGAGTTCTCAAATGTTTTCCCTAACACCACAGTTCAAAAGAATATATTTCCAGTGCACAGCCTTTCTTATAATCCAAATCTCAGACATGTATTATTACTGGGATGACTGTAGCTTTAAATGCAAAGACCTTGTTGACTATGTGACGCCTTTGGTCTTTGATATTGTATCTAGATTTGCATCCATTATCTAGATGCTATCAAATATCTTACAGTTTTATGGCTGCAGTCACCATCTTTACAGGTCCTTGAGCCCAGGAAAATAAAATTTGATAGTGCTTCCACTTCTTCCCAATTTACTTGCAGATACTTTTCATAGAGCTAGATATAATACATTTTTATTTTCCATACTGAACAGTAAGCTGTCTTTTGTACTTTATGGGCTCTTTAAGTTCTGTTAACTTTCTTCTATTAGAGTGACATCATGTGCATATTGAAGTATGTTGATATTTCTCACAGCAGTTTTGATTCAAGTGTTTAATTCATCAAGCCAAGCATCTGAAATGATATATTCATCATATAAATGAAATCCATATGGCAACAACATGCAGCCATGTAACACTTCTCACTCAGTCTTGAACAAATCAGTTCTACCATATTTTGTTCTAATTGATGCTTGTTGGTCTGCATATAGATTCCACAGAAGGTAAATAAAGTGACACAGTATCCCCATTTCTCTAACAACTTGCCACAATTTGTCATATCTCCGACAGACAAAGGCTTTAGAATACTCAATAAAGCAGAAATAAATGGTTTCTGGATCTCCCTTGCTATCTTTACTCTTCCACAGATGTTGGCAATTTGATCTTTGGAGCTTCTTCTAAAACCAGCTTGTACATCTTGGAGTTTTCGGTCTACATACTGTTGGAAATACATTTTATGCATTACCTCATTAACATGAAACAAGTACAACTGTTATATAATCTGAGCATGCACTCCTTTTAGCATTGCCCTTTTGAAGGACTCAGATATAAGTTGACTTTTTCCAATCCAGTGGTCACTGCTGTGTTTTCCAAATTTTTTGGCAAATTATGAGCGGCCCTGTAACAACATCATTTTGCAAGACTGTAAACAGCTCAGCTAGAATTTTATCTGCAGCCTTGTTATTGGCAAGGCTTTTCAGGTCCTATACTTCACACTCTACATCAAGCTCTAAAACAAGAAACATATCCCTGAGTGTATCACTGATGTTAGGATAATTCACTCATAGTTTTTCTGTATGTTCTAGTCACTACAACTGTCTTATCTGTACTTGGTTTCACCCCATAATAAAGCCAAACTTGGATGGGTCCAGTGTCTGTAGGCTGCCAGTGTTCTTGTTGATCATGTCCCTGATAATTTGTTCCAAGGCTTTGCATATTAGACTTGTCAGACTGAGTTTGTAGTTCTTGAGGTCATTTGATGGTCCAACCGTATGAAGAGGGATGGCTGTTGCACCCCTCCATTCACGTGGCTCATAATCTGTTTTGAGGCTGTAGTTAAAGATTGCCTCAAGTGAAGACACACGTTTGCTTCTGGGCTTTCAGCAATGGCAACTAACGTTGAATGCTCTGATTCTGCACTCATGCTTGTGTGTGACTGTGTGTGTGTCTGTGTCTGTGTGTGCGTGTGTGTCTTAATGTCTATGTTTACAGAATCATAACATCACAGGAGTTACAAGGCAATTCAATCATAAAACAATTTAAGCTTGCCACCTATACTCATGGTGTGCCTCATGCTTCCAACAACATGAAGCAGGTCAAGCCCAAAATAAATTTGTGAATGCCCATCCAGTTGTCAAGGTTGTTTTTGAAGGGAGCTAGTGTCACTCTATTTCATATGTAAAGAAAGTTTATTTCATAGAAGAGTCGAACACTGGATAATGATTCCATCCATCCATCTAGTTTTGTTTATATGCAGTTGGAAGTTTACTTCCCTGGACATATTGTTTGTGGAGTTAGTGGTCTTATGGACGAGCAAGATGTCCATGAAGGCTGAATCCTTAAGACTGTGGCAGTCAAGATACACACATTGCCAGGTGACAGCTTATGAGAGGCAGATTAATCAAATATCGATTCAAGTCTGTCTTGGTACCCTAGGATCTTTAGGCTAATAATAATTTTAGCCTGGAACCATTGCCGTCATTTGAGTTAAGCCATATGTCTTGACAACTGCATACCAACAGGGATATGTACTTGATAACTGGTCTAATTAAATCTACATACAGAGGTATAATAACATATTTAAATCTGGATGAAATTACTTTGGTTATCAGTAAGGATATAGAGAAGGCTTTTCTGACCACTGATGACACATAGTGGTTGAAAGAGTGGGAGTTTTTCTGTAAGGTGCCAAGATCTCTGATTGTTGTGTCAGTTTTGAATGGGGTGCTCCCTATGCTATAGGTTGGTAGTGGAAGTTCTTTACCAAAAGGAATAATGCTGCATTTATTTATTTGTTTGTTTGTTTATTTGTTTATTTGCATTTAGTTTTAACATTTTTTTAGTACAACATTAGTTCTGAAGGTTAAGTTCTTGTTATATGCCGTTCATATCAAGGGATGTTTTAACAATTGTATCCAACATATAGCAATCAGCAAGTTTAGTTAGCCATAGGTCAGGGTTAGTTGTTTGGAGGTCAGAAGAGTATATCTCAAACAGAAGGTGTCCTAGTGCATTTCCCTAAGATAGATCATTAGTTTCTTTTTTGCTCTGCTTTCAGAGATAACACCTGCTGCTTTGACTATAAGGGTCCTTCCTTTTAGTTTCCAATCCATCTTACTGTGTGCAGATTTACATTTATATATATATATATATGTTAGTTTATTAAAAATGTCTGAATTGGGGATTATGTCAAAGGCCTTTGCAAGGTCCAAATATGGTATGTGGACTGCATGACCTACATACACAACCTTTGTGGCATTCTCAAAAATTCACCGGGTTGAGCAGGTGTGATCTTTCCTTTACAAAACCAAATTGCTGAGGGTCAAGGTATAAAAGAAAATTTAATATTGCAGGTTATGAAGTCATATAAAGTGCTCCACAGCCATACAGACTAAGCTAGTCAAAGTAAGTGGTCTACAACTCCCTGCATCAATGGGCATTACAGCTCCTTATTCCATGCTTCAGGGATATACCCAGTAGCTAAATTTAAGACAAACAACTTTAAGAAAGACTGTGCAAATCTATCTTTGGTACTGCTTATTAGACAACAAAGTATGTCATCTGATGCTATTGATATAGGTATTATTGGCATTTGATAGCACAGTTAGGACATTCTCCTTTAAGATCCTATCTGGTATTATGGAATCAGGGATTTGGCTATATCTGGAGTGAAATACGCATTAAATATATCTGCCAGAATATTTGCAGTGTCCCTTGGATCAGAGTGAGTAATACATTTTTGGGGTTAAATCACAGCACTGCTGTCTTTAGCCTCAGCTAATAGCTTTCGTCCATGCCCAGCTTTGGTCCTCCTAATGGTGACCTTTTGTTCTTTGCTAGTCACTTTGACAGTCTTTAAGGTGGACAGATTTAAATTTATTATACAATCTTAGGAGTTGTTTTCTTTTGTTATAGAGCTTGTTAATGTCAATGGGCCACCATAGTGATTTGTTTTTGAATTTTACAGTATATTTAGTCCTCATATGCTCTGTTGGCTATAAGCATCTTTCTAACAGAGAGTAAAGCTCTGAAACCTAAGAAACAGTTGCACTGTCATGGAGGTAATGATAATATAAGCTAATTTGCAGGTCTCATTGTAGAGTTTGAGTAGGTTAACTCTCTTGACTTCCTTAAATTCAGATTTGTTTACTTGGATGGGGTTCATGGATTTAAAGCTGAAGGGTACTAATTTATGATCAGATTTAATCAGTAATGGAGATACTATTGGACTGCTACTGGATAGGGCTATTTTGGTAAGGACAAGGTCAAGACTGTTATGCCCTCTAGTGAGATCATTTACCAGTTATTCTAAAGACTTGTGTCTAAGAATGTCTGTAAATTTGTCTAAGTCCACATACATCTATTGTATGCATGATTCTGTGCCCCTTGTTTTGTGTTTGTTTGTGTGTATGAATGTGTGTGTGTGTTCATATATAGTGGTGGCTGTGTGCATATTATGCATATTTATATACACCAAATGATGCAGTATGAATGGGCAAACATTGCACGTTTGTTTTACATCATTACACCATAGTCATAGATTCATAAATATTTCAAGGCAGCTTAATCTTACGACCATAGATTCCTTGTCAATACTCATTCTCAGACCATACCACCTTTCTCAAGCAATACTGGGCCAGTCAATCCTGGTGTAAATTTATGGGTACCTATCCAATTATCCAGATTCCATTTGAAGGATGCTAATCAATCACATTGATTAACCTGCAGGGAAGTCTGTTTTCATAGATAGAGGATGTACTGTGTGATAAACCTGTCCTTCCACTATGTTTAGTTTATTGTTGGTGAATATTTAGGCCCTTGTTTTTGGTGTTAGTAGAAGTATTAAACTTGTGGGGTTATAGGAGATCAAGGACAACTGGGTCTAAAATGGCATGCTAGGCGAGGTATAGGTCTCCCCACAAAAGCCTGTAAGATACAGAATAAAAGGAAAGTTCTTACAGCCTCTCCTGGTAGCTCATTGTCTATAGATCTGTGATCTTCTTGGTTAGGAAGCTCTGTGATCTTGCTAGTTGTTTTATTTCTCAAGTGAGGTACATCCCAAAGGGGAAATTGTACTCAATAACTGGCATATTCAATGATGAATATAAAGAAATTATAATCTTCTTAGATATGGATGATATTGCGTTGGTAACTAGTTGTGCCAAGTAAACAGATTTCCTGACTACTGCTATCAGATGGGTTGGGAGGTTGGCATAATGGTTAAAGTGTTTACCTTAAAAACACAAAGTGCAGAGTTTGGCTCTCACATGAGATAATTGGCTAGGTTTAAATTGGCCCGCAAAGGCAGTTAGCCAAGT
The DNA here is from genome assembly GCF_019279795.1 of Protopterus annectens. Classification (NCBI taxonomy): domain Eukaryota; kingdom Metazoa; phylum Chordata; order Ceratodontiformes; family Protopteridae; genus Protopterus; species Protopterus annectens. The sequence continues at coordinate 1,624,231,059 of NC_056732.1, forward strand.
ACTAAACTATGAACCTGTAAACTATGAATCAAAAGAAAGGGAGTAATTAACCCAAGGTCCCTAAGCACATTTTCATTTTGTAATTTCAATACAGTATACTGACAGGAGGGGTTGTCTACCATATGTGATGATACTGTATTGTTCACTATTTAATTTTAGCCTGTTTTTAGTACAACAAAAGTTTATTAGGGACAGTTCTTGCGTTCACTATTTAATTTTAGCCTGTTTTTAGAACAACAAAAGTTCATTAGGGACAGTTATTGCTGAAGGGTTCTGGTATCAACGATAACTCCCAGTTTGCAATGGTCTGCAAACTTAATAAGCCAGACATCCTGGCTCTGCCTGGAGAACAGAAAACTAAATGGCAAAAAAGAAGGGTCTCAACACTAAGCCCTAAGGTACACCATTGGTCACTTTCATATATTCTGATAAGGCTCATGTAGCTTGCATGGTGTGGATTCTGTCTTTTAGCCAATTTGCTATCCACATTAC
>NC_056732.1:1624236550-1624299050 GCF_019279795.1 Protopterus annectens
GCTTGGGTTATCTTTTCTAATATTTAAATTTGCTTGATGATCTGAAACATGTAAGTGTGACAAACATGCAAAGAAATAAGAAATCAGGAAGGAGGCAAATACTTTTTCATTGCATTATAGTGTTCCTCCTTGCTAGGGTCCTTATACAGCCCTCATATTTAGTGTTCCTCATTGCTAGAGTCCTTATACAGCCCTCATATTTAGTGTTCCTCATTGCTAGGGTCCTTATACAGCCCTCATATTTAGCGTTCCTCATTGCTAGAGTCCTTATACAGCCCTCATATTTAGTGTTCCTCATTGCTAGGGTCCTTATACAGCCCTCATATTTAGTATTCCTCATTGCTAGGGTCCTTATACAGCCCTCATAGTTAGTATTCCTCATTGCTAGGGTCCTCATACAGCCCTCATATTTAGTATTCCTCATTGCCTCTGATGTTAAGCCCAGATATTTGCATTTTAATAACTGAAACTGTTCAACTGACTATTGCAACACTTAGACTGCATAGTCAGATGAGCACCTCTCATTTTTACACATTTTTTTACATATTACAAGTTTTGTAAATACAGTTTCCTTCTGTATTTTCTTCATACTCAAAGGCAATACAGCAAACAAAGTAGTAGCATATTTAGTGATCGGGGTTATAAGATTGTAAGAGATCAAACTTTTGCAAGGATATGTCTTCCTTGTTTCTTTTATTTTCACAAGTTTCTTTTAACCAGATGCTTCATTGTTCCAGATTTCATTTTTCATACCTCTCAGCTTCTTAGTGCAAAAAATCTGGACAAAGCCTGATATAATGGGGGGACAAAGACCCCAAAATAGGGACAGATTTTAAATATTGCTCTAATAAACTTAGAAAGTTGTTAGAATAAGAGAATTTGTGTTAACATGCATTTTTCTGAGGGATATGAAGTCTGAAACTCCAATGTATGTCATTATTTAGTGGCTTCAGTCCTCTGATCATCCGAGCGATTTGCAAGAAAACTACAAATTTTATGAGGAAAAAAACAAAGATATGAGGTAAAAATATGCACAGTTGACAACTATTGTGGTTGGCAACCCTACCTTGTGTGTGTGTGTGTGTGTGTGTGTGTGTGTGTGTGTGTGTGTGTGTGTGTGTGTGTGTATGTGTGTAAATAAGCAACAACAATGCCTGTAGAGTAGCAGCAGGTAGAGGGAATTTACACTCATGGAAGGTTCATTATTTCCTTATAAAACCTGCAGTGAAAGGCATTATTGCCACTGTGTTTCATTTTGTTAACTGTTTTTTATGCAATTTGCTGTATTCAAACTTTACATGTCTGTTGTTGATGATTGTGAAAATACAGTCCCTTTCCTTAACTATTACTAGTATGTACGTGCTTATTATTTTCTTTGTTGTGGCATGTTGTTGTGCCTTTCGGCTTTTCCTAGTTAGGGGTCGCCACAGTGGAACTCCGGTCCGCTAATGATTGGCAGTAGATTTTTATGTGCCGAGTTGCCAGCCCTGACGCACAACCTTCAACGAAGGTATGCCCATTCACGCATGTCTCCACACAGAAGATGCTGTAGCTGAGAATGGAACAGGACAACGTCTTACTGTGAGGTGACAACGCTACTGCAGCACCACCACCGCAATGTATGAATGTATAACTTTACTTGGTGTTGCTGTTTTTATTTTGTATAAGATTTTTTTCTGTTTTTGATATGATTAAGTGTATTTTAGTGGCTGTATTATTTATTGGCTAACTCTTGGATGGATGTGTCTGTTCTTCCTTTGAAGCTCAGTCTCTTTTTTAACTAGACTTGTGGTAACTGTTGTTTTAATTTTAGTTTCTGTTATAGTGGCCACCTTAACTTATTTTGTATAACTGTCATCTGTCTCCTTGGTGGAACTGAGGAGGTTAATTGTTGCTTTGCATAACTTGGTTAGTCAGTAGATTTATTAGCACTGGATTTATTTTTATTTATGTATTTTTTCCATGTAATTTATGAACAGTACTTTTATTTTTGCAGTACATTGTCCCAGTTTTGTTCACATAAAAATTGTTTTGCTGCATGAATATATATATATATATATATATATATATATATATATATATATATATATATATATATATATATATATATATATATATATATATACATATAGGTTTACTATCATAATCAGGAATGGCACATAGGCAAATACAGGTTGGTTGAATGCTTGATTTCGACATCTTGTAATATTGAACTGAAATTGGTCGAATTTGTATTAGCAAATGTGAATATACATTCACTACTATGAAGTCAACTTTCTGAATGGAGATTCCGGTAAAGTGTGGCTCAGGAAATGTATCCTTTTCCTCACTGTAGTGTGATCTCAGGTTTGATATGTATAAAATGTAGGTGTGGGGGCCACAGTCCCCAACATGGGGGTGCAGGGAGGATTGCCCCCTGCAAAAACTAAAAGGAAACACTGACATTTAAAACTAGGAGTTCAAATGTCGATCACCATGTTTATCAAGTTTGACATTTGGTATACACAAACCTCCTAAAATGGACATAAATAGTTGATCATTTAAATAAAAAAAATTGTGCCATTCCTGATTATGATAGTAAACTATATGTTTATATATATATATATATATATATATATATATATATATATATATATATATATATATATGTTTCTGAATTTCTCAGACATATCCCTCTAATTTTATGTTACACAGGGACATTGGAGCTACAAAAGACACAAGCCAGAGTGTCTGTAGAGGAAGCCCCAGATGAGTAGTGGAATATGCCAGTCCTTCAGGACACTGCCTAACACCTCAGCATGGTTTACTCAGACATACACATCTGCATTTCTACCACAAAGGGACATCACACCTGTGATGGAGACAGCCTTAAGCTCTATCAGCTAAAACAATCTCATAAAATACTCAGTTATAAAGCAAGGGTCCATCACTATCTTCACCCATGTTATGGTACTCCCTTTCCTGAGCTCTACGATTCTTTTATAAACTTTCCCAGTAGTATCAGCTCCTCCAGTAACTTAAACAAGGATCCCCTCTTCTTCTTCCAAGTAGCCAAACTCTAGAACATCCTTCAATTGTCTTCACAGTAAACTATAATCCCTCACCAATTCAATTCACAACTTAAACACCACATTCTCAACAAATGGCTTTTTCATTGTGCATCTCCCCCTGGGTGATCTTTCTACTCATCTCTAAAACACATGTCCTCATCCTCTCTCAATTTCACCCAAAGTCATGCACAAATAATCCTACAATCTCTATAAATACTCATTTACAAACATCCCCTTAGTCTTGTTATGTCCTTCATTTTGTACCTCTTCTCTCCTCAGATTTTTCTTTCCGGTTTTACCTGAATTCTTCCAAATCCATTTACTTCCTCCTTTACCTCCTACCTCTGCCAGCACTACCTTTACACTCTTCTTAAACCTATCCACCAGAAATAATAATTAAAATGTTTTTGTTACCTAAACTGCTAGCACATTAAGTGGATGCTGCTAATATCATATGCATAGATCTCCTTTAATTGTACCCTGTATTCCTTTTTTTCATTTGGTTGTGCAATACTTCTATGCTAATCTGTGATTGTTTTTTTCTCTTATGTTCAGTTGTATTCAGTAATATTGTTAAGCTGTGTTTGTATTCTCTGTTGGAACTTTTCCCCCCTTGCCTCCACTGAAAATGAGCTTTGCCCATTTGAACTTTCCCGTAAACAAAGGGAAATAAATGATAAAATAAATGCTACACCAAAAGATACATATTTGTCCAGAGGTTATGTATATTATTTGCATGTAGTAATCTATGTGCTGCACAGTCATGGGAGCCACAGGTGTGTACCACCCTTAACACTGGTATGTTATCTGTATGCATTCAGTTTCCACTTGGACAGCATCTGTCACAACAGGTCAACATTTGTTGCTGTTGTTGTCAGTGGGCCTGCAGATGCTACAGATGATGGCAGAATGCAACTGGCACACACTAAGGATTCAGTGGAACTCTTATCAATGCTAACAGTAGAGGACACACTCCATCCTCCCACAGACAGGGGGGTTTAAAAGTCCAGAATGAACCTCTGTCATTGCCAAATGTCATCTTTTCCATGTCAGCCCCACTCTTGATACACAGTCAGAACCACTGCAGAAAGCATCAGAGGGCTCACTGGAGAGAGGCATGTAAGTGCCTGTTGGTATCATGACCCAAGGACATTCCTTGACCTGGGTGTTACACTTGGCGTCAATCAGTGGGTGTTCCAGTCAGAGATCCAGGCACAAACTGTTACTAATCAGTGATCTAATCAGTGTGCTACATGTCCTGGACAAAGACCTTCAACCATTGCAGGGTCTGTGGAGCATTCAACACCACAATCAGAGTGACACTGCATATAGAGACCTTCAAACAGATGTGCCTTTTGGGGCCAATGACAGCCCAACTGAAATCTATTACTGTATTCATGCAGCTTGCAGAAGAAACATTTTCCATACTTGTGGCATGGGGTGGTTGCACACTGTAGATGGGCAAAGCAGGACAACACAAATGGCACACATACAGTCCACATTGTCCATGGCTACCTGCATTGTGGCTTGTGGATGCTCAGCTGGGCATAACCACTTCTTGCCTGGTTCCACTGTGACATCCACATCTGGCCATAGATGAACACATGGACATGGTTGACACTAATCCAGTTCCCAGTCCTGTTTATGGATGCTTACTTAGATGCAGGCAGTGCTCATCTGGATTCACTGTCAGTGAACCTCACTGGATATCCCACACAGGATCTAACAGTTCAGTGCCAGTTCTCACCTGTGTAGCCTTAGTACTGAGGTAGTATTTTTTTATAATGCACTCTCTCGAGGCACTCCTAAAAATGGAGAGCATCGATATCTGTGCAGTAACTGAGACCTGGTTCAAGGCTCCAGAGAGCACCCTTGCAATATCAGGCTACAACTCTTACCACACTTTTCGGCTACCAAACCAGGATCGAAACACTAAAGGTGGAGGAGTGTCCATATTCACCAAGGATATTCACACCACCAGGTTAGTTGCCCAACACAATGCATCTGAAATTCTCCAGGTGCAACTAACACTAGGTAAGACTGCAATCCAAATTGTAGCTTGCTACAGATCCCCCACCATGCCCCAAGATTTTCACTACAACTTTCTAAACATACTGGAAAATATTAATATACAACCAAACACCCTAATACTGGGTGATTTCAACTACCCTGCCATTAATTGGGAAAACTACTCATACACCAACACCTTTGCCCAACGGTTCTTGGAATTCATAAATTCCAAAGCCCTGGATCAACTAAACCATAATCCCACCAGGGGCTCCAATATCCTAGACCTGGTCATTACCAACATGGGAAATCAATGCTCCACACCTATGGTCACCCCCTTGTTGGTCAGGTCAGACCATAAGCTAATCACCCTTAACATTCACATCCCACCTCCAATTCCCAGTAAGGAAACCTCCATAAAAAACTTCTCCAAGGCCAACTTCATGCTACTCAAGTCAGAAGTTACAAACTTCATGACACCCATGCAGACGGGAACTGAAAATTCGACTGCTGAGTCCTACACTAAGGCACTGTATGAGCACATCCATTCATGCATGAATCGTACCATCCCAAATAGAACCAAGATACTCTCCTCCAAAAAAAGGAAGCCAATCTGGTGGTTCCCCTGCCATAAGCAAACTTTACAATAAAAGGAAAAAACTGTTGCAGAAAAGAGGAAAATCCCAGGATGCAAAAAACTCCCTTAATAGCCTCAGTAAGAAGCAGAGATCCCTCATAAAATCCTCCAAAGCTAGTTATGAAAATAAAATTGCCAAAGATTCCAAAGACAACCACAAGGCATTCTATAGCTATGTAAGAATCTAAATGGCACTGCGCAGATCTGCTCTGAGCTACAACAGAATGGCATTAAATATACTGATCCCAAGGACATTGCCAATATTCTGGCATATCGATTCAGTACCAACATCATCCCCTCTCAACCCCTAAAGGGCCCATCTCAATACTGGGTTAAATTGAATTAATTGAGATTAATTAAGATCATTTATCCAATTAATACAAGTGTATTTAATGCTCAGTGCTTTTACAATTTATTGTTCTGAAGAAGTCTGTAATTAAAGATGAAACCTAAGTCACAATTGTCATGTGTGTGGTTATACCAACTTGCAGTTCTGAAGTCTGGACTATTTCAGTGCCTTTTGTGCATCATAGTATTTACATTGTTGGTCAGTGCTTTGTTGTATCCTTTTGAAGAGGGCCAAGGAAGCGCTCTGCTTGACATGTATGGGCAGTCTATTCAACAGTATAGGGAGTCTCTGGGTCAGGAACCTATCCCTCCATCATGTTTTGTTCATTGTGATGACAAGTTTAAGTCCTTAGAGCATGTGGCTCTGAGGGATTGGGATTTCTTTAAGTGTAGCATGTCCAACAGCTCTGGGTTTGACATGGCCTTGTATGTTAAGCAGAGATCGCCTCGGAGTAGACAATATGCGACATTGTATAGCTGGAGTTTTTTTAGTCAGTCAGCATATAGCATTTGCTTTAGGCTTGTGATTCTTTTAGTGAGGTATTTCTGTGGTCTTTACAGTTGTTGCAAATGTCTTGTGAGGTACATACCAAATGGGGCATTGTATTCTATGATGGGTCTAATGAGGGATGAGTACAATGGAACAATGACCTCCTTTTTTCTGGATGAAAATCCCTTAGTGATGAGGTGTGCCACACAAAAGGATTTCCTGACTGTTGTGGTGATGTGGTTATTGAAGGTGAGACCACTGTCCAACTGTGTCCCTAAGTCTCTTATCACACTTTTGGTGTTTAGTGTACTGCCACCTATGTGATAATTCACGGGTACATGTTTTTTTCCCAGAGGGGATAACTATACATTTCTTGGCATTGAGCTTGAGTCCATGGCTATGACACCAAGCATCTGTTTCTGTAAGGCCATTTTGTAGAGTATCCACATCATTTGGGGATTCAATAATGGCTCCCAGTTTGCAGTCATCTGTGAACTTTGTTAGCCAGAGTCCCTTAGTGTTGGCCTTTACTTCAGAGAAGTAGATGCCAAACAAGAGAGGTCCCAGGATTGAACCCTGAGGTACTCCACTTGTCACTTGTCTGGAGCTGGATTTGGAATCAGCTACTTTTACAGTGTGAGTTCAGTCAGTAAGCCAGTTGGCAACCCATCGAGTGACGTAGGGATTAATGCCCAGCTTAGTAAGCTTATTTATGATTCCAGAGTGGGGGGTGGTGTCAAAGGCCTTGGCGATGTCCAGATAGGCTGTGTGGACTGCCTTACCCTTGTCCATGGCTCAGGAGACTGATTTGAAGAAGTCAATAAGGTTCAGGAGACAAGATCAGCCCTTCAAGAACCCAAACTGGGTGGGGTCTACTGTTTTAAGGTTGCCAATGTCTTTGTTTATAAGTTCCATGATAATATGTTCCATGGCCTTGCAGATCAGGCTCGTCAAACTGATGGGGTGGTAGGTCCCCCCTTGTGGAGTGGGATAACTGTAGCTTTGCGCCACTCAGTGGGCATGAAGCCTGAGGTGAGGGTATGATTAAACATGACACTTAGGTGAGGTGCCAGTTCATTTTGTAGTTCATGTAGTACACAGTCCGGGATGTCATCTTGTCCCATGGATGCTATATTCTTAGCTTTGGAGATTGTGTTTTTTACCTGTGTGGCTGTTATTACCGGAATTTGGAAATCTTCCAGTATTGAGATGGACCATTTAGGGGGTGAGAGGGGGGGTGAAGTTGGCACTGAATCGATCTGCCAGGATATTGACAATATCCTTGGGATCAGTATATTTAATGCCATTCTGTTGTAGCTCAGAGCAGATCTGAGCATTGCCATTTAGATTCTTGACATAGTTATAGAATGCCTTATGGTCGTCTTTGGAATCTTTGGCAATTTTATTTTCATAACTAGCTTTGGAGGATTTTATGAGGGATCTCTGCTTCTTACTGAGGCTATTAAGGGAGTTTTTTGCATCCTGGGATTTTCCTCTTTTCTGCAACAGTTTTATATGTGTGTAAATGTTACAGTGCCTGTGTTACCACGTAGATTTGTCATAATGCTTGTGTCATTGTCTGTGTCTGTATGTGCCTGTGCAGCATCACTGCATGGGTCGGTAGTGCATTCACTTAACACAGTTGTTCCAGCTGATTTAAGTGTTCAGTTCAGAGATGCTTTTGCTCACTGCAAGTCTTACACATTTCTAAAATGCTTGTTAGCAATGCAGCACTACTACAGCATACCAGCAAAGTGCTAGTAGTGAAACAGCACTCATTTCTCTGAATATCCCACTTCCTGTAAGTATTTGTTGCTGAATTTAACTATTTTTTTTCTGTTCATGTATCAGTGAGGCTGAGTCAGAAAATGGTCCATTGGATTAGTGCTCTACCCTTGTAAATAAATACTGATACACAAAAAATATATGCAGTATCAGCGACTTCTTGATGGCGCAGTGGTGCAGCGGTAGTATTGTTGCCTCTCAGCAAGAAGTTCTGTGGTTTGGTTCTCAGCTCAGGTGCCTTCTGTGTGGAGTTCGCATGTCCTCCCTATGTTTATGTGCATTTTTTCCGGGTGCTCCAGTTTCCTCCCACATTACAAAGACATGAATCTGAAGCATTTCTCAGATTGGAGAATGGAGGTTGTGTTAAACAACAATTATATATTTTTCGAAGGCCATTACTTTAAGCAAATTATAGGAGTAGCAATGGGGGCAGCATGTGCCCCCATATATGCTAATTATGTAATGTCCTACTGGGAACAGCAATATGTGTTCACTAGTGAATTCCAACCATACATTAAACACTATACCGGTTTTTTAGATGATATTTTTGTGATTTGGGAAGGTAGTGTTGGAAAAATCAAAATGTTCATGGATTATATAAACAACACAGTGCAATTTTTGAAATTTACATATGCATATAGTCAAGATGAATTATCTTATTTGGATGTACAGTTGAAAGTTGATAAAACTCAGAAAATTTTAACTTCTGGTATATACAGAAAGCCCACCTTTTCAAATTCATTCTTACATCAGAAAAAGGCTATAGTTAAAGGTCAGATGGTTAGGGCAGCCAGAATGGTTAGTAATGAACAAGAATTCTTAAATGAAGTGGATTTCATAAAAGGTATGTTTATTAAGAGAGGATATCCCACAATGTTGTGTGAATCCATTTGTAGTGAAGTGAAGCAAAAAAGAAATAATGGTATTTACAGGGCTTTATTAACTATGAGTAATAGTGAGTATATTTCACAGAATAACAACAATGATATCAATAAACCCATTAAAAATAGTGACATAATACGTGGTTCTATAGAAAATAGAGAGGATGTTATTATACAGAATACTAAAGAAAATTGTGGAACAAATGTTTTGGATATTTATTTTATCACCACATATTCTTATGATTCTCAACATATAGTAGATATTATACATAATAATTGGAGATTGTTAAGACTTGATAGTATGGTATGGAATAAATTAAGTAATTCACCCAAATATGTATATAGAAAAGGAAAATCTTTTAAACAACTGTTTGAAAGAAATAGTTGGAGTATGAGTGAAACAAATTATACAAGTAGGGTTAAAGGTAATTTTAAATGTGGAAGATGTAGTATTTATTTTATTTATTTTATTTTATTTTACATTTGTTAACCGGGCAAGTCTGACTGGATATATTTCCATTTTCAGCAGAGGCCCGGGGAGAAAAGCTCCACAAAGACATAGTAACTATTACATACGATGCAATAGAGAGCAGCATAAAAAATATACTGTATCAGGACAATATTATACAAAGAATCAAACTTATAGTAGTCACAATTAACAGTTGTACAAAAGTGTACTCATTGTTCTTGGAAGCAAAACACAGGCATAAGTTATTTAGCATAATCAAACATTATAAGAAAGAGAAAAGGGTATTTAAAGACAACTATGTAAGTAGATTAGATTAGATTAGATATTTCTTGAAGTCCTCAGTAAACTGAGTAATATAATCAGGAAGGAGAAGGATAGAGGAGGGGTAAGTGATAGAATAGTGAGGAAATAAAATAGAAGGTAGCAGAGGTCACAGAGATGAAGGGGTAGTGGGAATAGTCGAATACATGGGTTCAGTCTGGGTTAAGGCAGGGGCATAGCCAGTGTTTAGTAAGGTGGAGTCTGAGTTTTTGTTTGAAAAGGACAGGAGATAAAATAGAAGTCAGTTCAGTGGGCAATAGGTTCCAGTGTTTACCAATGGAGTTAGAAAACAGGGAGTCACCTGCAAGGTTATTGGATTTGGTAGCAGTAACTAGGAGTTTGTTAGAGGAGCGGAGTGAGCTCAGGTTAGAATAAGGGGTGAGGAGGTTAGAAAATGAAGGAGTGTTGTTTGGCAGATAAAAAGATCTGTGGATGATGGGAAGTTGAGAAAGAAGCAACATGTTTTGTAATTCAAGCCAGTGAAGTTGTTGTAGGTTCAGGCAGTGGTGTGTTCTGAATTGATTACCGGTAACAAATCTTGCTATACTATTGTAAGTAGTGGTCAATTTAGAAAGATTATTTTTCTTTAGGTTAGTGTAAATTGGTGAGGCATAGAGAAGAGTGGAAATGAGATGAGAGTGAGCCAAAGTAGCTTTGGCTGTTGGGGATAGGAATGTTTTAATTCTATAGAGGGAGCCCAGTTTTCTATGTACAGTTTTGATAGTGTTGTTTATGTGATAATCAGAGGTAAGATTGTTATCAATTGTCACACCTAGTAGTTTGGTAGAAGAGTCAGGTGATATGAGAGTATTGTTAATAGAAGAGATAGAGAAGTCCAGTGGGGGGGATCTGGTAGTGGGTTTGAAAAGGAGGAGTTTTGTTTTTTTGGCATTAAGAAGTAGGCAGCATTTTAAGAACCATGCTTCAACAGAATGGAATACCTTTTGAGTAACAGTTTGAAGCTCTGGGATGGTTTTTGCAGAGCAGATGAGTGTGGAGTCATCTGCATATTGTATGCACGTAGCTTGGGGAATAGCTACTTGTAAGTCATTTATGAATAGGGAGAAAAGAAGGGGCCCAAGAATCGAGCCTTGTGGTACACCGAGGGAGATTGGGAGAAGAGAGGAGAGTTTATTCTCCCAGAGTACAGCTTGTTTCCTGTTAGAAAGGTAGGAGGTGAATCACTGGATGGTATTCGGTTCAATAGCAAGTGATTCCAAGATTTTTAGGAGAAGAGGGTGATTGACCATGTCAAAAGCTTTAGATAGGTCGATAAAAAGTGCTGAAGAAAGGGTATTATTATTGCGGTTTTTGTTAATGAAGTCAGTGAAAGAAAGGAGAGCAGTAGTAGTACTATGAAAAGGTCTGAAGCCATGTTGACAATGAGATAGTATGTTATGTTTAGTTAAGTGGGACATTAGTTGGTGGTGAATACATTTTTCCATGATTTTTGCTAGTGGAGACAGGAGGGCAATGGGTCTATAATTAGAATATTCTGTAGAGTTTCCTCCCTTGTGTAAGGGTATAATATGTGAGATTTTCCAGATATCAGGGATGTTTCTTTCTTTAATGGTTCTGTTAATAAGAATAGATATGGGATAGGCTATTTCTATGGCTGTTTTTTGAAGAAATTCAGATGGAAGTTGGTCGGCTGATGGAGTACATGGCTTAAGCTTTTGAATACATTTTAGGATGAAGGTGGTAGAGATGGGCTGAATAGTAAAGCTCGGTAAATTAGTAGAGGCAAGTTGAGGAACATTAGAGTTATCTGAAGAAAGGTGTGAGGCTAGTGAGTTGATAGTATCAGTGAAAAAGGAGTTGAAAGCGTTGGCAGTTTCAAGGGAAGAAATTTTGTCTGATCCCAAGGGGGAGGGAGTGGAAGTTTGTCCAGGGTGAAGAAGTTTGCTCAATGTTGCCCAGAATTTTTGGGGATTGTTATGATTAGATTGCTGAAGGTTACAATAGTAGTGTTTTTTATCAGAAAGAATAGCTTTTTTGGTAATGTTTCTTAGGTGTCTAAAGGTTTGATGATCTAAGGGTAGTTTACTTGTTCTCCATTGTAGCCAGAGTTTGTTTCTGAGTAATATTTTCTGTCTTGTTTCTTTAGATAGCCAGGGGGCTGGTTTAGTTTTTATTCTTATAGTTCGTTTTGGAGCATGGCTATCTAAGATTGTTAAGAATTTGGTATTAAAGTATTGAACTGCTTCATTAAGGGGAAGAGTTTTTAGTGGAATCCAGTCACATGCATTGAGCTCAGTTTTAAATAGAGTGGGGTTAAAATGTTTATTACTTCGTACGGTCCTGACTGAAGGGGTATTTGTAGTGATATTCTTTTGCCTTATGATATAGGTTAAGTTATGGTCACTGATATCATCAGGCAGGGTCCCTGCTAGGTAATTAAGTTGGGGTTTGTTAACAAGGATCCAATCAAGTATCCTTTCTTTGTTGTTAGGTTTATTAGTTCTAGTGGGGGTATTTATAGTTTGGGTAAAGCCATGGAGATTAATATGGGAGGCTGGGTTGTTAGAATTAACTGAGTACCAATCAAGGTTAAAGTCTCCAAGTATTATGGTTTCTTGTGGGTAGTTAGTTGAAGCCCAACTAAGAATACTTTCTATGTTTGTGGAGTTATTACCAGGTGGAAGGTAGGTACAGATAATGTAGATGGCTTTATTAGGGTTAAGTTGTAGCTTAGTTATAAGGAGTTCAGTGTTGGTGTTTTCAGGGGGGTCATAGGGAATTGTGGATATATTAAGTTCAGTTTTAAAAATGAGAGCTACTCCTCCGCCTTTACGATTATTGCGGTCTAATCGTAAGATGTTGTAGCCTGGGGGAATGATTTCAGTATCTTTAGTGTAGGGCTTTAACCAGGTTTCTGTTAAACAGAGAATGTCAAAAGAGTGACATTGCAGAAGAGAGTGAAGTTGAGTAATTTTGTTGTTGACACTTCGAATATTTAGGTGTCCTAAGAGTAAAATGTTAGACTTAGAGATTGGTAGTGGAAGGGGTGAGTTAAGGATTCTTGTGGTGTCTTTGGTAGAGATCTTTGAAGGACCAGGGTTTGGGTGTATATCACCATCTGTCAGGGTAGTGGGCTTATGTACTGAGTGTGGTTTAATGGTTAGATAAAGTTTGTCTTTTTCTTTCCTTGACAAGAGATTATTACATTTGGTGTGGGATAGTCTATGATATTTTGCTAGGAGGTAGCAGGAGGTTGATGTAATGTTAGAGTGGCTACAGTTTAGGGTTATGAGTTCAGTGGCAGTTTGCTTTGAAGAGGTTTTAAGGTGGTAATTATATTTTATTTCATAGGAAGTCAAGAGGTAAGGAAGTGTGAGTATTAGAGAGATAAGTATCAGGGCTATTAGTTTAGTTAAGATGTTTTTTGTTATAAAGGTTTTGGAAATAGAAGTGGTAGTAGTTTGAGACATGATGAGAGGAGGATGGAAGAGATTATAGTGGTAAAGGGTGGGGTAGGTATATTTTATAGGATGAGGAGGCTAGGAGGTAAATGTTATAGGATATTTTTGGGAAAGAGAGGGAAGGGAGATATGTAGAGTGGGGAGGGGTTTGGAAAAAATTATGAGGGAAGAGTAACAAATGAGGTAGTAGTATCTGATAGGTGTGTTATGAAGGGGGTGTGGACTGTGAGGTATAAGGGTAGGAGTGCGTGGGGTGGGTGGGATAAGGGGGTAGGGAGGGGAGCAAAGCGGGGCAGAAACGTATGTGCCAGTATATTATGCCTACAGATTCTAAAATAGTGGTGGCTGATATGGGCATCAGTTTGTATGGGCATTACGACTGTGGCACAAAAAATGTTGTTTATTTAGCAAAGTGTTGTCAATGTTTAGCATTTTATATCAGAAAAACTTGTAGAACATTTAAAGAAAGAATTAGTGAACATATTATGGATATTAAACATATGAGGAAAACTAATGCTTTAGTAAGACATATTGAAAAAAATAATGGTCACCAGTTCAAATTTTGTGTGATACAACATATCAATAAAGACAGCCAAGGTGGAATTTTAGATGTTCACCTTGATATCTGTGAAATGAAATGGAAGTTAACACTAAATGCTACAGTGTTTCCAGGCATAAATGATAACATAAGTATTGCTCCTATATTAAAACTGAAACACATTAAGGGATAATCAATCTTTGTTTAAGTTAGTGTTTGTAAAAATGGAAAATATTTTAGAGTGTGTATAATAATTATAAGTTATAATTGTTGTAGTTCTTTTATGTATTGTATTTTATCTGTTTTTTAAAAAAATCTGTAATTTGGGTATGCATGGGTTAAATTGAATTAATTGAGATTAATTAAGATCATTTATCCAATTAATACAAGCGTATTTAATGCTCAGTGCTTTTACAATTTATTCTTCTGAAGAAGTCTGTAATTAAAGACGAAACCTAGGTCACAATTGTATGTGTGGTTATACCAACTTGCAGTTCTGAAGTCTGGACTATTTCAGTGCCTTTTGTGCCTCTTTAAAAGGAACCTTGACGACTGGATGGGAGATAGGAAATTTACCCCGGAGATCATGTCAGTCACCCTGCAGGACAGGGGTCCAGGGAAGAAATAACCAGGGGATTGTTATGGCTAGGCTTGTACAGGCCCTAGGGCCAATAAGCTAGTATTATCCTATGATCCTATGAACCTATAACCTGAAGCTGTCACAATCATGTCTCCATGCCCCTGCATGCACACACATACACCCACACACACCCACACACACACACACACACACACACACACACACACACACACACACACACACACACACAGAGCTTCATAGTACTTATCTGCTGCAGCAATAAGGTGCCCATGGCTGCCATAGGCGGCAAATGGTGTTCACTGTCAGGCTTCTGTGTTCATTCATCAATGTTCTACTTTAAAATAGTGTAGCAGAAATGATCTTTGAATTGCTGTACCACATTATTTTGATCTTCGTATATAGGCATAGAGGCAAAGCATATGGCTAATTTACATTAACTGCACCTCCAGAGTACCAAATACTTTCATACCAATAAAGTGCTGCAATGGTTTTTGAATCACTCCCTAATAACACAGAGTGCAGTCCTGCTAAAAACAGCATTGTGCAGTGTTTTATGTGTTTCATAAAAGAAGTTGAGTATTTGTTAAATTCCATCAAGAATATTCACACAAAGTGTGCCAAAGTTACATTAAGCAATGATTACAATAAATGATGAAGTCAACTTTACACCCAACACCTAATTTCATTTACTGGTAGTTGCTGAACAAAACCTTCAACCTTCAAGTGTATTAAGCTATTTTCTCAAAAAAAAAAAAAAAACACCAGTTACAGAAGTTAGAAGCAATATATTAGATGTAAACAAATAATAACAAATTGAAACCATTAGTAGATAGATTCAATAGACATATAAACTTTGACACCAGAACTGGATTAAAATACTAAAGTATTTATATTTCATTATACATATATTTTATTATAAACATTTATTTTATTATAAGTGTAATTATGTAGAAATATAAATAAAGAAAGAAGCAGAGCTCAAGAAAGCATACCAGCTCTTTCAGGTAAGAAGGACCAAGGTCATGAATGGATAGAGTTTGGTGGTATTAAGGTGTAAAAGGTGAATTCTGTACCAACTGCAAATGTTTAGGCACAGTGCTAGAAAGTCACAGGTACAGGCCATTATAATAGTCCACTCTAGAAGAAACCAAAAGGTGTTTAAACAGTGTTTAGTGACAGCTTACAGCTCAGAATAACAACTAGATTATACACGTTATCAACAAACTTAGATTTATTGTCACCATATAGCATAATGTTAGGCAGTGAGAGAGGGGACAGCAATCCCTCAAAGTAGCATGAACTGTCATGGCCTTAGTTTTAGAGGCATTGATTTCAATGGATTATGGATAAGCTAAGAATCTGTGGCCTTTAGGTCATTATACATGGAATACTAAATATGCACTTGTCATATCACCCTGTGGGAAGGAGAAGTAAATCTGGATATCATGAGCATAACTATGTTATGCCAAACAACTTTCCATTATAAGATGTCCTAAGGAAACTATATAAACTGCAAACAACAGAGACCCTAAGATGGGGCCCTATCATAGTCCACACAAAAGATGCTAGGAAGAAAAAGAGTTAACTTTTTGAGAACTACCAGACAGACAGAATATGAGTATTGTAGCACTGTATGAGAAATACCACAGTACAATCACAAACATTCAGTCAAAATGCCATGATCTGTTGTATAAAATGCTGCTGCAAGATCCAGGAGGTGCAGTATAGAATAGAACAGCTGAAATCTAGCCAGTAGAAGATTATTAACTACTCAGACGAGAG
The DNA here is from genome assembly GCF_019279795.1 of Protopterus annectens. Taxonomy (NCBI): domain Eukaryota; kingdom Metazoa; phylum Chordata; order Ceratodontiformes; family Protopteridae; genus Protopterus; species Protopterus annectens. The sequence continues at coordinate 1,624,252,882 of NC_056732.1, forward strand.
CTGTGTCCATACTGTGATGAGTGCAAAACTCGACTGAAAAAGTTCCATTAAGCCACTAGCTGTTTCAGGTTGCTTATAGACAATCTTCTCAATAGCTTTTACCAAGAAAGAAAGCTTAGAGAATGGGCACTCATTGTGGAAGATGCTGGGGTCCAGAAAAAATGTCCTAAGACCTCTGGCATTAGATATAACCTATATACCATATACAATACCACATTATATATTTTTTGTATTTAAAGTAGTGTTTTTTGTCTTTTATTTTGCTGATTAGGATGGCTCCCTAGATTTTTCCTTAGACTTGAAAATCCCTGCCATGACATCATAAAACCTGAACCCACAATGTCATTACCTGAACAAATGTATAAGCTAGTATATTCCCCTGTTAATGCAGCAGTAGTATCTTCTTACTTCCCAAAAAGACACGTTATCAACTAAATCTTGCCAATGGAATACCTCACAGTAAAAATTAACGCATGTGATGATATAGTAGTGAATCCAAAATGTAAGTAAAAAAAAATGTCCTTCTAAAGAAGTAAGTTATTGCAGCTGTATGCAGATCAGGAATCCACCCCTTACTCTGATATCATTTTGCAGGTGTGAGTATTGCTAAACACTGACAAAACAGTGAAAGAAAAATAAAACAACACACCATAATCCTCATTTATAGCAAAATCACTTTCAACTTTAACATGAGAAGTGTAATGAGGAATGAAATTAATTGAAAAACAAATTTGGTCTGAAAGTGACTAGCACACTTTAACTGATCTAGACCCCACTCAGTTTGGATTTGTGTAGGACAGATCCTGTCTCCTAAATTTATTAAGCTTCTTTGAAAAGGTTACAGAGGTGATGGACAGTGATTACTCTGTGCACACTGCTATCTTGACCTGGACAAGGTTTTTGCCCCTGTTACCCATGATGGTATTATTGAAAAAGTTAGACAAACTTAACACAAGCTTTATGTTCTTCACTAGATTGCAAAAGGGCAGTCCAACAGATTTCAAGGTTTGAAAGTTACTAGTATCCTCTTGAATGTAAAATTGTACCTAGTTAGGCTCTCTCTGAATGTAACATTGTAACTAGTGGGGTACCACAGGCATGAGTACTGGGCCCTCTCTGAAAGTAACATTGTAACTAGTTGGGTATCACAGGGATCAGTTCTGGGATCTCTCTGAAAGCAACACTGTAAATAGTAGGGAATCACAGGGATCAGTACTAGGCCTTCTTTGAATGTAACATTGTAACTAGTGAGATACCAGAGGGATTAGTGCTATGCCCTCTCTGAATGTAACATTGTAATCAGTGGGGTGCCACAGACATGAGTACTGGGCCCTCTGTAAATGTAACATTGTAACTAGTGGGATATCATAGGGATCAATTCTGGGCTCTCTCCTGTTTGGCATTTATTTTATAGACGGCTAATCCAATATCCCAAAAATATGGTTGACTATGTCTGCTGAAGACTGCAGTGTGGGCTCTGTTATCTGCTCATTAACTGATACAAAATAGTTCAAGCAAGGACTGGAATATGCACATACCTGATGTTCTGAAACTGGTTTCAAACTAAATTAAAAAACTGTAACATAGTTATGTTTAGTGAAAAAGCTGCTGCCACCTCACGTTATACGTAGTATTCTTCTTCAGATGTATAGAGTAATAGGAGATCTGGGTACTTATGTGGACAACTCTCTCCCACAAGATATCATGTTTCCACCATAATTAGGAAATCCTTCAATCTGTCCCAGTTAGTTTCCAGGAAATTTCTTCAACATCAAAAGAAGTCATCCAGTCACTGTAATTTTCCTCTCATCAGACCCATTATCAACTACAATCACCTCTTTGTTAGGAATAAATCTTAGCACATCACTCAATTGGCAAAAAAAAGGTATTTAAACTAGAAATTAAAGACCCCAAATCCTTTAACTATATGGTAGATTAGCATAACTCTCCATAGCCTATAGGCTGCTCCGAGGTGACCTGTTTCTCACCTTTCACACTATGAAAAGTCCAATCCTATTTGTTCACCTATTTCTTCACAAAACTGGTAGATCTACTAGCACCTGCACTACAGACTAAAAACTACACCAACAAATAAACTAAATTTATGGGGTATGTTCTTAAGTCAACAGATTCCCAGACTGAACATATCCCCCAACTATGGAATAAGTAACCACTACAGGTCAAGCAAAGTACTACCTTCTCTACCTTTTAGGCTAATCTTGGTGACTGGATGGGTCGATACCAAACCAATTTATGCCAAGGCTATCATGTACAGCCCTGCTGGGTTTTGAGCTGAGTGCTATTAAGTACTTGAAAAGGGAGGTACAAATTTGTACTTGTGTTTACTTAAAGTTGCATATGGCTAGCTATCTTATGATCCCCATGGTCACTTCCCTGATATTGTCCCTATTTACTTGCATTCCTAATTATGCAGCAGCATAAAAAGACAATGTCTAAGGCAAGCAGAAATCTGAGGTAGGTAATTACTTATGTGGACCAGAAACAGATTTATCCATTTTTTTAATGTATTTGTGCTTGCATTGTCCAATGTAGTTTTCCTTGAGCCCTCCTCTTCCCTATCAATGGGCACTATTTTTTGTGGGTTTAACCCCACTGCTCGGGGGCTGGTATGTCCCACCTAATGATAACAAGCCTTTTGTAGGAGTTAAGTGACTCAGGAAGCCACTACTGCTGTTGGCAGACTTTGGCTTGCATAGGTATGGCTTGAACCCCTGCTCATGTTTATGTCCCTTGAAGAGGGTAGGTTACTAAGGAGGCAAGGCCTTGAATGCATCCCTACCCTGTGTCCAAAATCTATTTTAGATACCTTCCAGTTCTATCTATTCAGCCAGCCAGCAACTCTTTCAAATGTCTGTGTCCACTGTGGCTACGAAGAAGTGTCCCACTCCTATAGTATGTCATCCTCATCCCTCCCCACAAGAAAAAAAAGCAAGCAGAGCTTCATTCTTCCTTCCTTTTTTCCCATTGGCTCCAACAGGCATTCAAACTGCATTAAACTAAGGTCACTGGGATCATATTCAGGGTTTGATCTCTTTATGCTCTCTGTACGTTGGTGGATCCATTAATGGATGGAGAAGTTGCTGCAGTCTTCCTCCCATTATACAGGGCATCAGTAAGGCCACAACTGGAATACTACATCCAGTAATGGTGGCCTTGAACAGAAAGTGAGGCAGGTCTGGTGGAGGTCAACAGTGAACTATACAATGGGACAGAGTACTGGAAGAGCTGAGTTATGAGGACAGACTCTGAAAGGTTGGCATGTGCACATTGGAAGAGGAAAGATATATTTATATAACAGAAACAGTGCATTATCGAAGCACAAGTGGATGAGAAGTGCAGCAAGTAACAGGATGGAGGAAGGTTTAAGACTGGATTAAGGGTATGCTATCTCATAGAGAGGATATTTGAACCCTGGAATACATTGATACTGGAAGTTCTGCAGCAAAAGACAACAAATGGGTTCAGTGATGCGTGGAACAGATGAAAGGAAAAAATAGAAAAGGTAAGGAGATGGGCAGGTGCATAGGGAAAGCTGTGACAATCAGAAGGACTTGACAGCTGTGGATATTCTTCTATCAGTATTTTTGTTTGTATGTCTGTTTTTCGGGCCAACTTCTAGGCCCTTGTTAACCAACTACTCTCTTCCTGTATTAACATGAGGACAGGTTGAACCTGCATCCATCCATGATCATTGCTTGCAGATAATTTTAGTGACCCATTCAAATGAACTAAATCATCAACAACAGGTTTTATTAGTCAAATGAAAGGAAGAGAAAAGCATGTCCAATTCCACAACAAAAATAAGTATTTCCTCAGAAAATGTGTTTAAACATTAAAATGTAATCACAACTCTAGGGATTATTTCTCTGATGATAATTGTGCTTTTAATTTTCTTTTAAAGCCGGAACAAGAACATTTTGTGTGTGTCAGGGGCAACTCGTGCTATAGGACTGCAGGACTACAGCCCCCCCACCTGTAGATTTTTTTAAATCAGCTATGTTATAGGGGCACTTTTAGAGCATATTTTATGTACAAATCTTGAGCATCAGTCCTCTCCTTTAAACTTCCTATTCCTATAGAATCAAACTAATTGGTCATCTTAACCATTTCATATACATGTATGCAGATAGATATGTGTGCACGTGTGTGTGTGTGTGTGTGTGTGTGTGTGTGTGTGTGTGTGTGTGTGTGTGTGTGTGTGTGTGTGTGTGTGTGTGTGTGTGTTTGTGTGTGTCAGGGGCAACTCGTGCTATAGGACTGCAGGACTACAGCCCCCCCACCTGTAGAAGGAAAGAAGAAAAGAAATTAAAAAATGAAATAAAAAAAATTGCAACTCCAAGCATGCATGCTTGGAGTTCCTGGTACTCACAGAACTCCAAACTGCTATGTTAGGCAGTCCATATAGGAGAGAAAGGCATCTCTGCCCTGCAGCCCAGAAGTCTCTGCGGTGATGGCTGCACAGAACGGAAGGACACTGGACTGCATCACCCGCAGACTGAAGCCTGCAGCCTACTCTTGCAGAGCCAGGAAACCCCAGCCTACTCTCACGGAGCCAGGAAACCAGCTGTTAGCTTGTATGCGCAGGCTAAGTTAGAGGAAACCAGCCATTCATTCAGGACTGCTGCTGTGACTAGATTAACATGTGTGAATCCAGGGCTGCTGCGGATTATTTAATTCAGGTAAGGTTGATTCATGACTGCGGGCAGGCTATGGAGAAGGAAACCAGCCGGTGTGTGTGTGTGTGTGTGTGTGTGTGTGTGTGTGTGTGTGTGTGTGTGTGTGTGTGTGTGTGTGTGTGTGTTTGTGTGTGTGTGTGTGTGTGTAAAATGCCCCAGTTGCTATATGCTGGTGGCTAGAGAACACATGGTGGTGGGTAGAGAATACTTAGGCTTGAACTGTTCCTCATAAAACCTGTGTTTTCTGTATGTTTGTTTTAACTTGCAAAGTAAGTCAGTAGTGCAGTGGTGCACTGGTAGCATTGTTGCCTAGCAGCTACATGTTCTCTGATTTGTTTCTTGGCTGTGGTGCCTTCTGTGTGGAGTCTGCATGTCCTCCCATCTTACAAAGACATGTTTCTGGAGTGTTTGTCCCTGCTCTGCTGAAGATTGACTTTTGTTCCAAGTCAGACTTTCCTGGCTAACAAATGTTAAATAAAAATAACAAGCATTTGAATTTCAGACTTCATATTCTTCAGAAAATACACGGTAACACAAAACCTTTTATTCCAGCAATTTTCTAAGTTTATAACATGGATATTTGAAATTTGTCCCCATTTGTGGGACTGTATTCCACCAATATTGGCTTTGTCTAGGTTTTTTGTGCTAACATTGAGAGACATGGTGAGAATTGAATTCACTGAATATGTTTGGGGGCTGTATTCCCCCATTACTGGCTTTGTCCATGTGTTTTTTGCTATGAGGTTGAGAGCTATAGTGAGAATTGAATTCACTAAATGGTAGCCATTTAAGTTTCAGTTTTCCTCTCTTTCACAAAACAGCTGATTTGGCATAGTAGTATGTTGCTCTGACTGTTTTGCACAGGGTCCCCTGAGTTCAAGACTTGGCAGTGAAATGTATAGTGGTAACACAGCATTTTGTTGTAGCAACTTTCCAACATTATACAATCAATGTTTCAATGTGTCCCTGGTTTTTGGGCTTTTGCCCCCCGATAAATTTTGGCTTTTTCCACATTTCTTGTGCTGCAAAGTTCAGAGATACAGCTGAGTGTCAAGTAGATTTTACAAGGAGCTGAGAGCTGCAGGGGAACAAAAGTTTAGTGCTGCTTATGCTGTGTCTGCTTGTGTTGTTAATAGCACAACAGGTAGTGTACTTGCTTTTGATGCAGAAGGGTGTGGGTTCTACTCCCACAGTAGATAGATGCATTACTAATACTGTACTGCCTTGTAAAGGGGGTGGAAGCTGCAGTCCTTTTTGGCAAAGATACCTAGTAACTATGAACCTGTTTGCCATCCATTCCCTATTGCTATATTACTAGCTTATCATTTTTTTAATGCAACATAGGCAATTTATTCCTCAAGGGCAACAGGCACTTTATTTGTAGCTGAAACAATGACATATAAAGTTGTTTGCTAGCAGCAACCTCTTCATTAGTTACATATTTCTTTAATGTGGAATTATTTAGATGGCTTTTACTTCTTCAGAGATTGTGCATATTTACTGATACTGGTGGACTGTAGAAGTTTGAGTATACTTTTATTATGGAAATGTTCTGAATTGGGCAGTTTTGTCATTATTGGTGCATGCATTTTGTTTCATTGTTTACTGAAAAAATGTTCAAAACAATAAATTTAAAACACAGTCTAACAAGTGTACTGTATTGTACAAGGAATATAATTTAATACAGTCAGGAAGGTGTATCAAAGAGCATGTGTATGTTTCATGTTCAAGGGGCCTATGATTTGAAAACAGCCCAAAGTTAATCTTTATCTGCCACTGGCAAAATGTATTTTCTTTGAATGTGGGTTTCAATGCTGTTTCAATGAATGTGAGTTTCAAGGGCAGAAAAGTTTTAATCCTAAGTCTATTTTCATTGTGAGACTGCATTGCTTTGTTTAGTAGATATCTATTAGGGTTTGTGCTGTAAAATGCAAAATAAAACTTTCAAATGAAATCCATATCATTGCAGAAGTAAAGCAGTATGCACATTACAGTGTTTATGGTAAATGGGGCGAAATCACCAAGGAATGGGACACTGGACTGGCTGCAGCGGGGAGGCTCCATTCGACCATGAGTTTGTGAGGGGGAAGGACAGCAAACTCAGACAGCCCTGACTGAACTGTACCTCTCAACTGTCCAGATTTTTGCAGAATGAATAGATTTTTGCTTCTTATTTTTGGTTTGTTCCTCATAAAATTTGTGGTTTTCTGACAAATCATTTAGGAATGAAGTCACTAAATAATGACAGACATTGAGTTTCAGATGTCATAACCTTCAGAAAAATGCATGCTAAAGCAAAACTTGTTATTCTATCAACTGTCTTAAGTTTATACAAGAGCAATGTTTAGTACTGTTTGTATGTTTCCCCCAATATATTTGGCCTTGTCCAGATTTCCTGCATTAAGAAGTTGAGAGGTATGTGCAAATAAATCACTTTATAGAATTAGGAAAATCCAAACCTCTCAACCGTCCCCAATTTTGGCTCAAATTGTTGCTCTCCTCATAATAATCCCGCCACAAAATGGCAATTTTGGAAGAAAACATGGAGGGTTTACAATTATAAATAACTGTAATGATCAGAGTTATAGTTTGCTTTTCTTTCAGAAATGCATGCAGATGCTCTTATTTTGTTGGCTGCTCAAGTTAACAGTACTAATATTAAAAAGGTGTCCCCTTCTTTGACAGGTTCCCAGCTGTATTGTGTGGTAATTTTATATTTTTGCATCACATTTTTGGTCTGTTTTTCATAAAATTGTGTTTTTCTGGCAAATTAGTGGAAAATCATTAAAGATTGAAGTTAGAAAATAGTGGCAGACATTTGAGTTTCAGATTTCATACTAATGCAAGACCTACTACTATTCTATTATCTTTCTAAGTTTATAAGAGCAATATTTAAAAATTGTCCTTATTTTTGGGCCTGTGTCCCACTTCTATGTATGGCTTTGTCCAGATTTCTTGCTCTGAGGTTGAGAGGTATGAGTGTCAGAGCCATCACCGTCAGCCAGAGACATTTCAAATTGTGACATACTTGTTGCACCCCACTCCCCATTGTAGTGGCTCTGGATATGTCCAAGCAAGGCAAGGAGCAGTTATGCAGTTAAGTGTGCAGAGTATTCCTCCATCCAAGGTAGACCACAAGTACAACCATGGCTTTTCAACTGCCCTTGATTTTGCAGAATGTTCTGGTTTTCTGTCATATTTTTATACTGTTGATTTATGCTTCTTATTATTCAGAAAATGCATGCTGTTGCAGTGCCCTGTTGCTCTGTATTAAAGTAGCAATGCTTTATTGACCATAAGGTAAGCTTGTTGTAGATTGTAATATGCAAGTAAGCTTTAATAAGCATACTGTTAAATAATTACCAACATTGAAAGCCTTTTCATTGTTGCCATGCATAGAATATTTATATAACTAGATAACGTATAAGCCTTAGGTATTGAAATGCATATGACAGTATTTATAATAAAGGACAGAATTACAGTATTTTCAGAAGCTCATTACATTTGTTGGAGACTTGAAGTCATCTTTGCAGATTTTACCCGTAAACTAAACAGAATGCCAATTATGTGTGGTCCATAACTTGTGCAGTAATCCTTTAAGCAATTTATCTTGAGCTTGTTTCTTTTTTGCTGTTCATATTTTACTTTGATCATGTCTTCCCCATGAAACAAGTAGATAGTTTTTGTCAGTCAGCAAGTCTTTTTTGGATAAGAAACAATTTTACAAGTGGGGGTATTACAGAGATTGCTACTTTCAGTATGTTACTTGGTAATTTTATAAAGCTGAATATAAATTATAATTAGAACTGCAGTGCAAGGAGAAGTGGCTTGAGTTGAGGGATGCTTGTTTTTTTTATACTTGATTTTGACTGGTATTCCAGTAATGTATTTAAAAAGTAATTTATTTTTTCATGCCTCACAATCTTTGTGTTTCCATCTAGATATTAAGTAAGTTGTCATGTAGTCAATGCATTGAAATATTTTTTCTTTTACACTTAATTTTTTCTTGTAATGATGGTTTGGCACCCAGGGCAGCGTATTTAATTAAAATTCCAGTTGTTGTGGTTTTGAGCATAGCTTCACCCCTTTCTAGTTGGCCACCGCCCTTCCCATTAGTCCCACCCATTCAGCTGTCTCCTGCAGCCCCTTTAATTTGAAGTCACCAGCCGCCACTGGTGTGTGTGTGTGTGTGTGTGTGTGTGTGTGTGTGTGTGTGTCCGTGTATGTGTGTGTGCGTGCGTGTGTGTGTGTGTGTGTGTGTGTGTGTGTGTGTGTGTGTGTGTGTGTGTGTGTGTGTGTGTGTGTATTATATATATATATATATATATATATATATATATATATATATATATATATATCAAAAATATTGGAAAAATGTATCCACAAACACCTCATGAGCTACCTTATCAAGAACAATCTCCTGACTAATACTCAGCATGGTTTTAGAAAATTCCATGCCACTACCTCAGTCCTCCTCTCCTTTATTAATGTCATTAACCAAAATCGGAACAATAACACATTTTCCTCTGCCCTCTTTCTGGATCTTTTCAAAGTTCTTCAATATGGTTAAACATCAACTTCTCATACTAACACTAGAAACCATCTCCCTTGATAACCAGTCTCTCAAGTGGTTCCAATCATATCTGAATGGTAGACACCAAGTTGTCTTATGGAAGGACAAATTATCTACCTTACTACCCATCACCCGAGGAGTTCCCCAGTGATCTATATTAGGACCTCTCCTCTTTTCTGTCTTTATTAATGATCTGCATAAGGTCATCCCAGATGCAATCTGTGTCCAATTTGCAGATGATTCAACTTTAATATGCTTGGCCACCACTCCCAGTGACCTTCAGATAGTTTCCCAAGCCACTTTTAGCACAGTAGAAGATTGGCTCCTTAACAGACAACTCTTACTAAAGCCTAATAAAATGAAACTATTACTTTTCTCAACCAACAGTAGACACCCCTTACTAGCCTTTACTATTAGGTCTAACAATGGGATCATCATTTCTCCTGACCCCTCTACCAAACTCTTAGGAGTAATAGTTGACAATAACCTCAAGTTCGATGCACACATTAGTCAAACTATCAAGACAGTCAATAAAAAACTTGGATCTCTCTCTATAGGATTAAGCCCTTCCTCACTCCAGTAGCTATAACTTTCATTGCCCAAACACACCTCCTCCCCACCCTCCATTATGCTTCACCTTTATTTACCAACTTGAGCAAGACTAACCTTAACAATCTATCTAGTTGCTATAATAACATTGTCAGATTTGCTACTGAAACAGCTTTCAGAACCCATCATTGTCTCAACCTTAACTCTTTAGGGTGGCTTGAATTACCTAATCTACTTCTGATCAATCAACTGATAGTAGCTCATAAGATTCTCTATCAGCCTGAAAATACACCCATACTCGCTAACCTAATCACTCCCTATAGTAACCTTAGAGTACTATGCTCATCTGACAAACTCTTAGTTCAAACTTTCAAAGCTAATAATTTAGTTGGATATTCACTGTTTGCCAATTCTCTGCCATGGTGGTACGGCGGTAGCACTGTTACCTCACAGCAAGAGGTTCTCACGTTCGATTCTCGGCTGGGCTTAGGAGTGCCTTCTGTGTGGAGTCTACATGTCCTTTGTTGCGGTTGGGTAGCGTTCGAAAGACATGCGTGCATAAATGGGCATGCCTTCTTTGAAGGTTGGGCATTGAACTGGCACCTTGGCGTTTCGTAAAAATCTACTGCCAATCATTAGCGGACCGGAGTTCCGCTGTGGTGACCCCTTACTGGGAAAAGCCGAAAGACCAACAACAACAACAACATTCACTGTTTGTCAATTCCATGGGCAAAACCTGGAACTTCCTTACTGCTGACCTTATTTCAGAACTGGGCAAAACCTGGAACTCCCTTACTGCTGACCTTATTTCAGAACTGGGCAAAACCTGGAACTCCCTTACTGCTGACCTTATTTCAGAACTCTCCCCAATGCAATTCAGGAAAAATGTAAGACAGTACTTCAAACTACACTGGCTGTGCCCATGCACCAATCCAGACTAACTAATACTACATGCCTGCATGCTACAACAGGTCGTCTTCCTCTACTTTGACTACATCCCCAGTTTTTGTCTACAACCTAATAACAAGGGATTAATTGTTAAACTGATGAAGTATGAATTTATGAATGTTTTGGAGTATGAATTTTATGAATGTTTTTATCATATACTGCTTTGAGTCTTAAAAAATATTATAATAGATTTTTATCTAATATGTAAACTTACATCTTATAGATTAATCTTAACAAATGTTTTGCATTTTTACATTTATATGTAATAGTCTTTCTATGTACATCTGAAGCTTTTCTCCCCGGGACTCCAGTGAAAATGGACATGTATCCAGTCGAACTATCCCGATCAACAAATGTAAAATAAAATATATAAATAAATATATATATATATATATATATATATATATATATATATATATATATATATATACATTTGAGCATCCACACCAACCTCGAATGGGTGTAACCCCGAAACAGAATGTCGAATTTGAAAGTGGCGAATCGTCGGAAATGTCATACAAAACACCGAATGCAACATGTCCGCCCACTCTACCACATAAACAAGTGCTACCGTGGGTCAAAAAGGGGGGATATTGGGGATATTGTGCATTTCGACTATCTCCGGTTCACAATTGTGAGAGCCTGCTGTGCTGCTTTCAACATTTAGTACGTCGACAAGGTAATGGACAACTAAATGAATGTATACTATATATATATATATATATATATATATATACACACACACACACACACACACACACACACACATAAAAAGTACTAAAAATACATACTAAAAAACGTTTAAAGGAGAAGAGCAATGTCTTCTCCTGCGGTTTCTGTCCTTGCTTTTTAGTCTGTCAGCACTTGACATTATGAGTACTGACATTTCAATAGGGAGCCATATGATGTGCGTGTGTGTTTGTGTGTGTTTGTGTCTGTGATTATGAGTAAGTGTACAGACACATATATAAATGTATGCAAATGTATACATATGCAAGGGTCTATTTCTAAAACCCGACTCCCAGAAGATTGACTTTCATAATGCCGAGACCACAATCACAAAACCACAAAACCTTGAACATCGTCTGTTTACTACAGAAAGTAAACTCTTGTCCAACATGCCCCTTTCTCCCCTGTACTGTGTTCACGGAGTTTGTATATTTAGTTAGGGGAGGTGTAGGGGCTGTGGGTTTTACTTACCTCGGCGCAAGTTTTGTTTGCATTTGGCCAAGTATTTACTTACCATAGTAAATAGTCAATGTTCGAGGTTCCACGGTTTTGTGATTGTGGTCTCAGCATTGTGAAAGTTTTAGAAGTAGACCCATATGCAAATATATTTAGCTTAACAACGAAGTTTGATAAAAGCGGTGTAAAATAACATTTATCTGAGATGTACTATGGGTTTTGTATTATTTATTTATTTTTCCTGCACTCTCTACACACCATCCGTCCTTTTTATCTTTCTTCTTATCACTCATTGTAACTCAGCTCCATTTACAAAGAGAGAAGGAAAGTTAAAATTAAACTTCACACATTGCATATATAAAACTACACGGAAAAAAAAAGGTATAACCAATTAAATTACTTTTTTCAAAAAATGGGAATTTGAAAAAAAATAATAAAACAATAAAAAGCAAAACTACAACGCAACCACTTAGTATGGAAATGGCATGCCTGGTAAAATAAGAACTGCATCTAAAATTCTGCACTGAATAACATTGAACTAACATGTAACTAAACTACAAACGTAGCAGATCTTAATGTAACCCCAAGTGCACTTCTATAACAATAGCACAAAATCAGTATTTAAATAAAGAGCAAACCTTACCTCAGAACTACAATAGAATAGCAGAGAAGACATCCTTGATATTGACAGGATCTATTTTAATAACTTTTCAAGCCTGATCCCCATTTTTAGGGTTGGTTGTTATCCAATGAGTACGTTGTCATTTGTTTATGAACATGCAATCAAAGCAATTGAAGACTAAAAACTCAGAAAAAAAACTTTTTTTTGCAAGAGGGGCAAAAAATTCACCTAAAATAATTACAGTATGATTAGCAGTAGTTTATTGCTTTCTGCCAATGGTATAATGAAAAACGAAAGACGTTTCAACAAAATACCGGTGAAAGGTTGCTGTTGCACTCTACATCTGACTTTTCTATAGGGAAATAGTCTTGAATAAGGAAAGCATATTACAGAAGGAGGTTAGTGCTGAAGTACACTAGTGCAGTCATATATGGTGCTCCAGTCAACAACATACAACTCAGTAACTAAACTATATCAGATGGATTCAAAGATTTGCCTAGTGAGTTAGAGGAGAGGGGGATCTTTGTGAAGATTTAAAGACCAGCTGGAGGAAAAAAATGTAGGTGATCACTAAATTAGATGGGGAGTATTTACAAGGATTGCAATTTTTTCCCGTATATTAATAAAAGTATGTCAAAGTAGTAACACTTTTAGCATGTGGGTTTGGCCTTGTACCTCATTTAATAAGTTGTGTCATCCTCATGACGATGTGATTATGAAGGGAGGGGCTATGTCAATCTATGCTGAAGGCACCTAAGATATTTTTTCAAGTATGTGTTTCAGTAGCTGGTTTAGTGTATTTTATATAGCAGTTGTTTAAGGTGGGGAGGTATGTAGTTAACTGCAGTATATATTTTGGTATGAGATCATATCTGAATTTGAATTAGTCACTGTCAGCAATGGAACTGGGCATTGTTATAACATTATATGCCAATTCAGATGGCTTACTGACCCAAACCTGTTACAAAAACAATTCTACTGTCGTAAAAAGTATATAGTTTTGCTGTATGATAGTAGGAAGGCACGACTATGCTTGAGCCCTGTTTCTGTGATGGCATATATTTTACTATTCAGTAGTGAATCATTTCCATTTGTTATTGATGCTACAGGTATTACAGTAGGCCACCGATATTGCAGCTGCAAACTGGGTATTGGAATGTATCTTCAGATTGGGGCCTGGATTTAATTCTAGGTTCCCAGCTTACAGTAACATGCAGACAACAATAACAGTTAAAAATGTATTTACAGTGGAAACCGAATGTTAAATGTGAGGTCAGTGAAGAGGAGAAAAAGAACCTCACTGAACAAGGCAGTTAATTGTATAGGGTAGGCCAAGTGTCCTGACAGTTAAGATAGAGGAATGGAATGAGAGGTGATAGGCTGATGCAAAGTATAATTCCCTGGACATATCATTTTTAAGAGGATAAGAGACTGGAACAGAGAATAAAGGAGTTGATAGCAGGAGGAGACTTGTACTGATGAGGTCGATGGTTTGAGATTATCAGACTCTGTCTGAAAGATTCTTAGTTTAATGCAGAAAGGGAGAAGGATGTTACCTCTAGTTTTCAACCAACTGGTCCAGGGCTGTGACGTAAGAAAAAGATTCTGCAAGTGCCCTTAACCAAAGTAGGGAAGAGTTGTGGATGTCTTATCAAAGGTGGCATTAGCCAACAATGATCATACAACACCACACTCTAGTTCTGTCTAGGGATAAAAGGCAAGACTACAATGTCAAAGACAGTGATGCTGGAGTTATTATACTGTTCCGGGGGGGGGGGGGGGGGCATCAAAAATGAGTTAAGAAAACAGGAGCAAAATGATGCAGCAAATATCTTAAGAAAGGGATCAGGGATGAACATGTGTTTGTAAAACAAGGAAAAGACAGAAAGAGGAAAAGGGAAATGGGGTTACATGGGAACACAAGCTTAGTAATTAGGTCAAAATAGGGCATAGAATAGGTGAAAAGGAGGTGATGAGGAAGTGGGCAGTTAAACTAGAGAAACACCAACAAAGGTAATGAGGCAACAAAGGTGAAAGCCAAAGAGAAGTTGGGAGAAGGGAGAAGGAAAAAAATGAGGTTTTAAGGTGCATAGTAAGGGACAGACCTGGCCAGGCTGTGCAAAGAATTAGAGGAAAACCACAATCACTGACACTAAAAAAGAGGTGCTAAAATAATTTGCCTCAATCTTCATTAAAAAAAAAAACAAGAGAAGGGTACCATATGAAGAAAGTAGGACAGAGCAGAAAAAGTATGGAATAGATGCCAGGATACAGTGGGAGGAGATAGAAAAGGAAATTATTACTATTAGTAAGAAAAAAAGTACTATGAACCAGCTGGACTTCCTAAGAGAATACTCAGGAATTTGTCTAGTGTCCTAGATGAGTGAGGATGGGAGGAGAGCAAGTATGGTATCCTTGGACAGGGTGGGTCAGATAAAATTCTAGAGAATTATAGGCCTGTAAACACAACAGCAGTGCAAGGAAATTCAGGGAGAGAATCATGATGGGAAGAATGGATATCTTCCTAGAGAACAACTATACCTAAATCAGCAAACAACATGGATTCATGGCCCAAGTGAGCTGTTTATTAAATCTGATACAATTTGTGACAAGCTTACAAATGAACCTGCAGTAGAATATATCAATAGACATGATCTACCTGGACTTTATCAAGGTCTTTGACTGAGTCTTACACAGGCAGGAGAAACTGCAGTCATTGGAGGGGAATAGAAACAAGATTGAGGAAATGGAATTCTGCATGGTTGAGGAGTATGGTTGTGGTGAGATTGGTGATGACAAGAAGAGAGTTATACAAGGAAGAAGATACCACAAATGTTAGAAATGAGTCCAGTATGCTTCTGACTCATATGAGAGAACATAAACCATGACAATTCTCTTTGATGATGACAGTAAGATATGTGCACCAGTACTGGACAGTGAGAAAGATTTATGGAAAATTTTGGAAAGGTGACCAAGTAGGCAGAAAGATGGTGCTTGAGGTTCACTGCAGATAAACACAAAGTACTGTACTTGGTCCCCAAAAACCTTGGTGTTAAATATGGATGGAACTGATGGCAAAGAAAGAAAAGAAAGACCTGGGGTGTTATTACTCCTTGACTGGACCATCAAAGCAGTGGCAGTAGCAAACAGAATACTGGGGTGCATTCTCAGGTGGTTGTCAGCAGAAACAAAAATGTAATTCTTTTCTGAAATTTGGCCCAGTAAGGCTGCACCATTTGTATTGTGTGCAATTGTGGAGGCCATGCAGAGAAAGGGACATTAAACTGCAGGAAGAAGTCCAAATGAAAACCACTAGAAAGGTGAGTGGAATGGAGAAATATGGACATGATCAGAGACCTGAAGAGGTAGGAGCTCTTCACACAAGAGGCAAGAAGGATAGTGGGTGGAGGTGCACTGGTATACATAATCATGTCAATTGTCAATGAGATGTGTTATTATGAACAGGAAGGACAAATTAGAGAAGAGACAAAGAAAGCAGAATTACTCCATGGTTTTCCAAAAAAATACATTTTTCAGAGAGAGGGTGGTGTATCTTTGTAGTGGACTTCTGGAATGAGTAATGTAGAAGGACTCAAACTATATCTCAACAGTCCATATTTTCACAGACTGTCCAGATTTTTGCCTGTTATTTTGGTTTGTCCCTCATAAAATCTGTGGTTTTCTGGCATATCACTAAGGATTGATGTGAGTAAACAATAACAGACATTTGGGCTTCAGACTTCATATCCTTCAGAAAACACAACAGTAATGTAATATCTTTTATTGTACATCAGCTTCCTAACTTAGAATGTGTCCCTATTATTGAGTTGTTGCCACCCCACCCACATTATTTCTGGCTTTCTCCAGACTTGTTGCACTTATAGGTTGAGAGGTATGAATCTATGGAAGTATGCCAGAGGGCATGAGGCTTGAATGTTGAAATGTAGGTGAGGTGGTCTACTAAATGTACTTCAGAGACAAACTACAGGCACTTGTTGTCTCCTGTTGTCAAGGAAATATAAAGTAAGATAGTTGTACAACATTTTAACACAGTGCCCATATCTTATTTTATTATCGTTGTGTAGATTTCCAGCTTCACAGCTTTACATCTCAGCTGTCTCACAGAGACTGACAGAAATGGAGACACGTGCCCTACCACCCCACTCACAAACACACACATGCATGCACACACGCACTTACATACTAGCACACACACATGCACATGCATGCTCACATACACACACACACACACACACTGATACATATAAGCATGCAGGATCTGCTGTCAGCAGTATATGTAAAACACAGGTGCTTTGATGATAGCAGTACCATCCAATGAGAGAATTTTCCCCTCATAGGTTCATAGATTAGTACTAAGCTAACTGCCCTTGCAAGCCATTTTAAGTCTAGCCAATTATCCCTTGTGAGGCTCAAACCCTGCACCTTGTGTTTGTAAGGCAAACACCTTAGCCATTAGGCCACCCTCATCCCTTCAAATATCAAAGATTACTCCTCAACAACCATTCCTGTATGTAAAGAATTGTTCCCTTGTTAATACCCATCCAAGCCTAGTAGCATTTGGAATCACTGACTAACAACATCATTTATCCTATGAGTGATTAGTGTCCACTATTCGCTGGCACCTAGTTAACCAGTGGTTAGCATCCTCAGTCTACCCCACCCATCACCATTATGTTTTCATCAGAATTCACTGACTTCTCCATTTCAGCCAGGCATCAGCTTGTAAATCTGTCTAATCCCTGCATACAATAGCAATGGATCTTGTGTATGTGCAGCCTTATCTACATCCTGGTGCAGACAAATTCCAATCATTTTGCTTATCAGAACAATGAGACTACAAACCTGTCTGTCAAATCAGATTCCCCTTCCAAATTCCACATTTCTGGTAGTGGCTGGTATCTTCCTCAAAGCCTAATAATCTTGTCAGAAGATAGACATCCCCTAACCAGTTTGTTAATGGCCATGGATATAACCAGCCAGCTAGATACTCCAAAGTGTACACTTTTTAAAAAAGTATTTATTTTTGCAAGTTTAAATTTAGACATTGGCATACTTCTCATTTTTATGGTTACATATTTGGTTATCATTTTTTTAGAATGTCTGGTACATTTTTTTACTTAAGGATTTCATTTTAAGATGTTTTCCAGTAGTGAAAAGATGCACTGTTTAGCAATATGCATTGTTTAGGGTTTCTGAATCTACACGTGTGAGAGGAATCTGCATTTTAGAATCAAAAGCCCTAGCTATGTTCTTGTCTTCAACCGGACTGGCAAGACAACAGTCAGCTTCTACTCCATCTGGAAAGAAAGTGATTGGTCAACCCTCTGTTGCAGCCTATGGAAGCAATATTATCAGAAACTACAGGTCTCATCCTGAACTACATGTTGTGTGATGTGGGCAGTTCCCAGGGAAATGAAATGCATGGACTATTAATGCAAATTATAATTCTTTTTTTTTTTTCAATTTGTGTTTTGGTAGTAAATCAGTGCTGCATTGTGGGGACCATTTGGCATCCTCCAACCGCCAAGTGCCACAATTCTGCTTTCAGTTGAGCATCCCCCACTCATCCTTTGTAGCTTATACCAGCACTCTGTCTGAGGGCTGCTGTTACACAGTCTTGCATAAGCTGCAGCAAAAGGTACAGATTCATAAATCACAGTCTATGTAATAAAATCAATAGAAAAATAAAAAAATAATGCAGTAACAAAGAATGCATTTAAGGACACTAACTCAGCCATTTTAAGTGTGTAGTCTTTGCTCTGTGATCTACATATTTTAAGTATTTCTTTACAGAAATGGTACAAATGTACTGAGCATTTAAAAAACTACTCTAAAGGCACTGAATGCATACATTCTCAGCATTAAGACAAAGGTTCCAGAGTCTTATATATTTTTAAACTTGACCAGAAGGCAGAAGCTTGTATGCTTCAGAAGTTAATTTTTCATTTCCATATGCTTGTTCCAGTAAACTCCTAAAACAAACTTTTTATTTTTTATTTAAAATTTGTTAACTGCATGAGGGATACTGTCCATGAACACTTCAGCTATAATATGGGCTAAAAGGTAGAAAGCTGCAATATTTACAAAATATTAATAAATTGGAGTAAAGACATTCAAAATGTACTACAATACAATAGTTGAACTGTCATACAAAAGTGAAGTAACTGTATTAGATCACGCTAGAATGATACATTCCACTACACCTCAAACTATAAGGATTTGGAGATGCCATGAGCCAAAAGAGTGATGCACCAGGACCAAATAAAGGATTTATGAGCAGTGATAGAGCGGGCTCATTTGAGACTTTTAGGAAGCAGTCCAACCTTGACAGCCAGGACTAGTTTGTATATTAGCAAATTAAAGCAATAGGGCACAAAACACAAGGGGACAGACAGGTACGCCCAAATTACCTTCCTTGGAGAAAATGGAGCTCAGTTCAGAAAGGTAATACTAGTGCAGTCTATGAACTCCTTTAGCAAAGCACTTAATGAAGAGACTATATGCTCCCTTGTTTAAGAAACAGGGATTAACAGTAAAGGAAAGTAAATAGAATATGGTAGATAGGGCCACCCAGAGACTTAACAGATTATATAAGTATAAAGACCAGCAGATGTGAATAAGTTATAATTGCTAAAAGCCACCTTAGAAGATAATTGAGCAAAAACGTCTAACCACAGGATGCATGCTAGAGGTGTTGGGACTACAATGTGGGAGTAGTTAATATATTCTGGAGGCACTGTAGAAGAGGAAAGAACTACTGCGATCAGTTTATGGTCATCATTAAAGGGTCACTAAATATAATTCCACCTGACAACTAGGAATATAGGCTGTTAGGTCTGAGAGGTCAAGAGAAGAAATGCACCATAGATAGAGAGTCATAGACAATGTAATATGGGTATCTACTATAAGCTACCCCTACAACCCCCCCCCCCCCCAGCAATTTATATATACCAACTCCAAGGTCACACCAACTCAAAGAAGGGAGATATCTCACTAGAAAGTTAATCATTGCAGGTGCACAACTGGAAATCACTTTGGCAATGATTTCCTGTGTGTTCAACCTCATGCCGTTCATCTTTTTTTTTTTCCTGGGATCTCCTAAATCTCAAGGAATTTTTCCTGGAGATTGTGTAGGGAAACTTAAATAGTATGTTAATGCTGTTACTTTCATGCCCTTTGGATGATGTAATATGTGTATATATATATATATATATATATATATATATATATATATATATATATATATATATATATAGGTCTACCATCATTAACCGAAAGACCACTTATCCAAATTTCATTTGGATGAAACGACTTTAAAGAAAGCTGAAAATTCTGAAACCACGAAGCACCAAACTTCTTTCACTGGGAAACAAACCACATGGCCACCAGGGTGAAATTTGCCCTTTTCCCAGTAGTGCAATCTCAAAGTTGGTATGTTTAGTTGGGGGGACCAAGCCCCCCACATGGGGGTGTGGGGTGGTGAAGCCCCCCCACTTGGGAGGGTTTAATTTTTGTGAGCTATATTAGTTTACCCTAGTGGCCAAGTAGTTTGTTTCTCAGTGACAGAAATTCAGTGCTTCGTGGTTTCGGAATATTCAGTTTTCGTTGAAGTCATCGCGTCCAAATGGAATTTGGTTAAGTGGTCTTTCAGTTAATCAACATAAACCTGTATATACACACATACACACGCACACACACACACACACACATATATATATATATATATATATATATATATATATATATATATATATATATATACATATATATATATATATATATATAGGGTTTCACTTCATAATCTCGAAATGCCAATTTTCAGCATTCCGAGATCATGAAGCCAGAAAGTCAGAATGCCGAAAGTTCATAAGAGTGAATTAAAATATCTTGAACCCACGATTATGCACTTCCGTTATGTTGTGTGTAGTGTTATGGTGCCTGAAATTGCAGGTGAGTGAGTGTTTGTGTGTGTTTTTATACATTGTATGTGTGGGTAAGGCTAGGGAGGTGTATGTATGAGTGTGAGTGTTGGATTTGTTTGTGTATGTGTGATGTGTATTTGTGTTCAAGCGAGTAGAGAATGCCATGGCGTGAGGTTTTTTTTTTTTGTTATCTGCGATCTCGGAGTTGATATATATATATATATATATATATATATATATATATATATATATATATATATGTATATAAGTATGGGGGATGTCGAGGGCGCACTATATGTAGTGTGGGGTTGTGTGGTTTGTGTGCTGCGGGTGGAACGGTGTGTGTGTGTGTTATGAGGTGTATGGTGTATGTATGTTTGTGATTGTGTGATTCGTGATTGTGGGTTTCAGTATTGTGAATAGTTCGGCTTCATGGTCTCAAAATGCTGAAATTCGGTATTTCAGCATTTCGAGATTATGAAGTGAAACTATATATATATATATATATATATATATATATATATATATATATATATATATATAGACATACTTAATATAAGATCACAGTAAATACAAATTATGTAATATCAATGAAATTATATTTTTTTGGTCGGTAGTGTTTCTCCTCAATTGTTGATATCAGCAGTTTTTTAATTTTTTTTTTTTTTTTGTTAACTAAAAGAAATAAATGCATATTCATATATAAAATGGTGGGTTATATAACATATTCTGTGCACCGAGTCATGTATGTCTCTTCCAATTTAAAACTGCAGTAAACAGACTGACCTTGTATAGAAATAATCCTATTGTAATGTGTCCCTGCAACTTGGAAGAGCTCCAGCATCAGACCTGACACATGAAATCATGCATCATACTTAAACTCAACGTGCACGGCATGGCAGCAGGACTGGATTCAGTATTTTGTTTGCACCAAACTGTTCATTGCAGACAAGGCCACTGATTTATATTTACTAAATAATAAAGACTCATTTTCATTAGTTGAAATTCCATGTGTTATGCTGGTGATTGTTACTCTGGTTCAAGTCAGCACAGTTATTTATGGTTTAAACAAACAGATCAAAATCAGATTTGTTTACTTCTGTAAGATATTAAAAGTAAATTTTAAAAACAGAATACTAAGTTAAGAAAACTAAGCTAAGTTGTTTATTTGACTTGGTGGGCCATCTCTTACAATGTGTAGATACGTAATGCAACTGTAATAGAATCCCACTTCTCTTTTGCACCCACCACATTAATCCCACCCCACTGCCCCCCCACCCCCACTCGTACCTCACCCTAATCTACCTTACACTCACTTCAGTTGTCCCCCATAGTACTCATTCACTCAGCCACTCTCATAGCTCCTATATCTCTTAGTCCCTTGCAACTCACTTGTCCTTACATTTTTACTTTTTGTTTTGCAGGTTATTTAACACTACCTGTGCTTCCCTGCATTTACTCCTGGCCCTAACTGCCTGGAATTCCACCTCCTGCCAAACTTCTATGGACTGTGTCCTCTCCTAGTGGACTTAATTAAAGTATGTACTACTTACCTCGAACATTGATATGCTGCCTGTAATCTCAGGGCTACCCCTGTGCTGGCTGTAGCTTACCTGCTGACTGCCCCCTCTCCACTACCTCATTTCTCCTACTCTAACCTGCTAATCCCTCTGTCCTCCTACCCCCCACTCAGCCCTACTCCTCACCACTGTTAAGCATCCCCCCACTATCCAGATCACTCTTCCCTATACCCATTCCTCCTTCTATTCTGTTTGTGTCCTCACTAACACAGCTAGAGATCCTAGGCTCCCCCTCTCTCCTTGCCCTACCTTGCTCTCCCTTAAGTTTCTATAGTTGTACTGTGCTTCTAACTCCCTGCTACCCTAATCTCTGGCCCACTACCTCTACTTATAGCTAAATCCTTACAATCTCTTTTCTCACCCTCTCACCTCTTTTCACTGATTGTTTTCTACTGGGTTCTTCCTTGCTGGTGCAGCCCCGCTCCGTTCGCCTTCACTACGCTTGGGCTCACTTTGCTCCCCTACCCTACCCCCATTCCTACCCACCCCCAGAATAGTGTCCTTTATACTTAACCATCCATCCCCTTCCTGCCAAGCCACCCACTACTATTCCACTTCCTGCTTATCTCCACTCCCACATTCCATTCCTAACTTCCTCTCCCCACACCCAATCCAAACTAACTTCCTTTCCAAACTTCCTCTCTTCACACCTAGTCCAAACTACTCATCATGCTGCATCTACTTATATCTGCAACACTACTCACTCTACTCTATATTTCTACCTCCTATCACTACCACCTCAAATATCCATTCCTCTGTTCTCCAACTTCTCACTCAATCTACAGCTTTCCTACTCCTTCTTCCTTCACCATTTCTCCAAACCTCAGAAAACTAAGAAAAAGCACCAGTAGAAGTAGCAAAAAATGAAATGTCGCAAACAAACAAATAGCGTATTCCAACTTTATTCTCCACTTTCGTCATGGACTTCTTCAGAATGATAAAACACAACAAGATACAAATGATTTAAATACTAAAACGTCTTGAACCAATCAATCAATTATCCAATAAAAAAGAATCAATTAATTAAAAAAGTAAAAAACCAAGTACCAGGTTTTACCTACATAAAATGCAATAAAAAAGCTGCACTGTTTTTATTTATACATAAATCACGATGCTTTAAATAACATTTAACATTAATAACATCATTCAACCTGGGGGGTGAATCAGATTTTAATCTGACCTGCCAATCTGTTTCACGTTGTTGTATAAAGTTTTTATAGTCACCATCCCTCATGTCTTTCTTACAAACTTCTAGAATAGAAAACAGAAATTTCTTAAAGTTGGGACATACCAAGGAATGCTTGAACAAAGCATTAGTATCATCTCTTTTTTTGATACTGTAGAGATGCTCTCTAATGCGTGTCTTCAATTGCCGGGTCGTCATACCGACATAAAATGCTGGACAGGTGGAACACAAGGCAATATAAACAACGCCCTTAGAGCAGCAATCTACATAACCAGGTACCATGATGGTTCTGTCAAAGGAACTAACAAAAATGTAAGGACCAACTGAAATGTACCTACAGGTGTTACAGTTATAGCAACAAAACATGCCTCTCCTAGTGCTAAGCTCTTTGGAATGTCCCCCATTGTTGTTTTCCAAAATCCTCTTCAAATTGTAATTGTTTTTGTGTGTAAAAATAGGTTTATCACCTAAAATAGCAAACATGTCAGAATTACCTTTGATCACCCTCCAGTTTTTTTCTATCATATTCATTAACCGCTTAGAATCAGAACTTATTTCTAAACAGCATGCCAAAGAATGATTGATGTTACTAATATTTCTTTTTTTGATAATTTCAGAACCATCTTTCAAATTGGTTCTTAAAAAGAGGTAGTGTGTTTCGTTTTGATAAATTTCCCAAGCAGTGTCCATCAATAGAGCTCTGTCGTACCCTCGATCTAAAAAAAGGGAAATAATAAATCTTAATTCATCCAACAAATCCACATCATTCGAGGTCATACGACAGGCTCTGATGAACTGTCCCCTTGGTACATTTCTCATCACATGTTTTGGATGACCGCTACGGTAATGCACGTAGCCATTACTAAAAGTTTTCTTCCGATGTATTCGACTGTGAAACATCTTTTCCTGGGGGTCCCAGAATAAAAAAACATCTAGGAAACTGACATTAAGCCCAGAGCCACCGATGACAAACTTCAGAAATGGAGAAAGAGAATTAATGTCAAACAAGAAGGCTTCCACAGTCTGTTGGTTGCCTTCAATAATGAAGAACAAATCATCAACAAAACGAGAATAAAAAGAAATATTATACAATTTAGTTAAATGTGGGATAAACTGATGTTCCCACCACACCATAACAGTATTGGCATAAGCGGGGGCAGCCGGAGAACCCATAGCTACGCCCATTCTTTGCCGATAGTAAACTCCATCAAATAGAAAAAAATTATTTTGTAAAATAATATCTAAAAATGTACAAACTGTGGAAATAATATTGTTACTAAAGTTGGCTCTATAAGTACACAAAAAACTCCTAACAGCCTCTATTCCATCTACATGAGGAATACAAGTAAATAGTGAAATGACATTGAGTGTGAAAACAATATGTTTTTTGGATCAAAAACACCACTCGAGTTGTAATGATTGATTTTCCTCTAAAAAATGCCAGGAATCACGAGTAAAAGAAGTTTCTTCAGTAATAATAGGACCCAAAAATGCATCGATCACCAAAGACAACCCTTCCGTGACACTGTGTGGAGAAGATATAATAGGCCTAAAAGGTGGCCGTTCAACACTTTTATGAGTCTTGGGAATTCCAAACATCACACCAATTCTAGGTTCGTTAATGACACAAAACTCATACAACTCAAAACTAATGTCACTGGACATTAAAGCCTCATACAAATGCGAGTAAATCAACCTATGACTACGGTGGATGTCAAAAAGAGTAACAGTATCGTATTCGTGTTTGTTGTCTAAAATTTCTCTCATACTGTTAATATAGGCTTCCTGAGTCATTACAACAACATTTCCCCCCTTGTCACTCTTCATAAATCTAAATTTACCAGTCATGCTTTTTAAATTTCGTAAGGCATCTTTTTCTTCTAAAGTCATGTTACTGTAAAAATTAGGTTTAACATTCAACATTTCGTAAGTATCTTGTATACAAATGTCTTCAAATACCTTAATGGTATGTGACAAGGCAGGGGTATAACAGGATGGTTTGATAAATGTCTGGTTACCCTTTGTGATGTCATGCATTAAATAATGTAAGTTTAATTTTCTGGCATATTTTTTGATGTCAATCACTGTCTTTACATAATTGGCCCTGTTACTAGGTACAAAATTTAGACCCAATTTTAATACTTCTAAATCAACATTTGAAAAAACATGATCAGTCAAATTAATAACATTAAAGTTGTCAGTTTGTCCATCTGTCTGATCAATTAAGTCTCTTCCCCCGATGAGCCCTCCTGGTCAGCCCTGAGAATAGTGTCTTTCTGAATTTTAGGCATGCTTTCAGATTGCTCGCTCACCAAAACCTTAGTATATGTAGGTTTTTTATTGGATTGAAAGTTAGACAACTTCTGAACAAAAGGTTTGTTGTACTTGTTGTAAACAGCAAAGTTTTCAAAAGCCGTTTTGTTTTTATAAGCTAAAATGTCACGCGACAACTTCATATGCTTTCTTTTAATAATGTCGTTACAATGCTGTTCTATATCATTAGTTGTAAAACTAAGAAGCTGATCGAGCTGATCCCCGACCAACCTCGGCTACGGGGGATGAGGTCGGTTAAAATACCGACAAAGAACCTGCTATCTTTCCTGCTGCTGATAAGTTTTCTGTTGATGTTGACAATGAGTCATCTGGTTCTGGTAGTAGGGCCAGAGTAGTTAGACCCAAGGTGGGTCCGACTAATCCAACTGTGACATCTGCATCTTCTTTTTTTCCCAAGAAAGGACAGTCGAATACCAGGACAGTTTTCACGAGAAGTCGGACCTTTTTGGGGTCCGAGTCATCGGGGGAAGAGACTTAATTGATCAGACAGATGGACAAACTGACAACTTTAATGTTATTAATTTGACTGATCATGTTTTTTCAAATGTTGATTTAGAAGTATTAAAATTGGGTCTAAATTTTGTACCTAGTAACAGGGCCAATTATGTAAAGACAGTGATTGACATCAAAAAATATGCCAGAAAATTAAACTTACATTATTTAATGCATGACATCACAAAGGGTAACCAGACATTTATCAAACCATCCTGTTATACCCTTGCCTTGTCACATACCATTAAGGTATTTGAAGACATTTGTATACAAGATACTTACGAAATGTTGAATGTTAAACCTAATTTTTACAGTAACATGACTTTAGAAGAAAAAGATGCCTTACGAAATTTAAAAAGCATGACTGGTAAATTTAGATTTATGAAGAGTGACAAGGGGGGAAATGTTGTTGTAATGACTCAGGAAGCCTATATTAACAGTATGAGAGAAATTTTAGACAACAAACACGAATACGATACTGTTACTCTTTTTGACATCCACCGTAGTCATAGGTTGATTTACTCGCATTTGTATGAGGCTTTAATGTCCGGTGACATTAGTTTTGAGTTGTATGAGTTTTGTGTCATTAACGAACCTAGAATTGGTGTGATGTTTGGAATTCCCAAGACTCATAAAAGTGTTGAACGGCCACCTTTTAGGCCTATTATATCTTCTCCACACAGTGTCACGGAAGGGTTGTCTTTGGTGATCGATGCATTTTTGGGTCCTATTATTACTGAAGAAACTTCTTTTACTCGTGATTCCTGGCATTTTTTAGAGAAAATCAATCATTACAACTCGAGTGGTGTTTTTGATCCTAAAAAACATATTGTTTTCACACTCGATGTCATTTCACTATTTACTTGTATTCCTCATGTAGATGGAATAGAGGCTGTTAGGAGTTTTTTGTGTACTTATAGAGCCAACTTTAGTAACAATATTATTTCCACAGTTTGTACATTTTTAGATATTATTTTACAAAATAATTTTTTTCTATTTGATGGAGTTTACTATCGGCAAAGAATGGGCGTAGCTATGGGTTCTCCGGCTGCCCCCGCTTATGCCAATACCGTTATGGTGTGGTGGGAACATCAATTTATCCCACATTTAACTAAATTGTATAATATTTCTTTTTATTCTCGTTTTGTTGATGATTTGTTCTTCATTATTGAAGGCAACCAACAGACTGTGGAAGCCTTCTTGTTTGACATTAATTCTCTTTCTCCATTTCTGAAGTTTGTCATCAGTGGCTCTGGGCTTAATGTCAATTTCCTAGATGTTTTTTTATTCTGGGACCCCCAGGAAAAGATGTTTCACAGTCGAATACATCGGAAGAAAACTTTTAGTAATGGCTACGTGCATTACCGTAGCGGTCATCCAAAACATGTGATGAGAAATGTACCAAGGGGACAGTTCATCAGAGCCTGTCGTATGACCTCGAATGATGTGGATTTGTTGGATGAATTAAGATTTATTATTTCCCTTTTTTTAGATCGAGGGTACGACAGAGCTCTATTGATGGACACTGCTTGGGAAATTTATCAAAAACGTAAAACACACTACCCCTCTTTTTTAAGAACCAATTTGAAAGATGGTTCTGAAATTATTAAAAAAAGTAATATTAGCAACATTAATCATTCTTTGGCATGCTGTTTAGAAATTAATTCTGATTCTAAGCGGTTAATGAATATGATAGAAAAAAACTGGAGGGTGATTAAAGGAAATTCTGACATGTTTGCTATTTTAGGTGATAAACCTATTTTTACACACAAAAATAATTACAGTTTGAAGAGGATTTTGGAAAATAACAATGGGGGACATTGCAACGAGCTTAGCACTAGGAGAGGCATGTTTTGTTGCTATAACTGCAATACCTGTAGGTACATTTCTGTTGGTCCTTACATTTTTGTTAGTTCCTTTGACAGAACCATCATGGTACCTGGTTACGTAGATTGTTGCTCTAAGGGCGTTGTTTATATTGCCTTGTGTTCCGCCTGTCCGGCATTTTATGTCGGCATGACGACCCGGCAATTGAAGACACGCATTAGAGAGCATCTCTACAGTATTAAAAAAAGAGATGATACTAATGCTTTGTTCAAGCATTCCTTGGTATGTCCCAACTTTAAGAAATTTCTGTTTTCTATTCTAGAAGTTTGTAAGAAAGACATGAGGGATGGTGACTATAAAAACTTTATACAACAACGTGAAACAGATTGGCAGGTCAGATTAAAATCTGATTCACCCCCCGGGTTGAATGATGTTATTAATGTTAAATGTTATTTAAAGCATCGTGATTTATGTATAAATAAAAACAGTGCAGCTTTTTTATTGCATTTTATGTAGGTAAAACCTGGTACTTGGTTTTTTACTTTTTTAATTAATTGATTCTTTTTATTGATAATTGATTGATTGGTTCAAGACGTTTTAGTATTTAAATCATTTGTATCTTGTTGTGTTTTATCATTCTGAAGAAGTCCATGACGAAAGCGGAGAGTAAAGTTGGAATACGCTATTTGTTTGTTTGCGACATTTCATTTTTTGCTACTTCTACTGGTGCTTTTTCTTAGTTTTCTGACGTTTGGTGGTGCACTCCATTTGTTCTTTATTTCTCCAAACCTATTTAACACTTCTACCTCAACTCTATATAAAAGACACATACTAGACATTCTCAAACCATCTAATAAGATTAAACCTAAACCACCTAAATACTATCAACCTTTCACATCTATTACTCTTCTAACAAAAGACCTACTCTCCTCTGGGGACATCCACCCAAACCCAGGCCCCTCTACACCTCCCCTCTTCCCATCCCCCACATCTACCTTATCTACTCCCTTCTCAGAAGTCTCTTCCAAAAACTTACCAAACACACAACCCCGATCTCATAACTCACCTACATGTAAACACCTAACCTTCTATTCACTGAATATTCAAAGCTTAGCTAATAAAACTACTGAGCTACACTCATGGATTGCTTTCAAAACCCCTCACATCCTATCCCTATCTGAAACATGGCTCTATAATAGAATGGATTCTCACCAACACCCCCCATCACTACCACCAGCCCACAACCTTATCAGACTCCCTTAGTGACCATCTCCCTACCTCCATTCTAAGATACAACTCTCACACACTTAAACCCCACCTTTTCAAAGACTGCAGAAAACTATCTACATTTAATCCTTCACACTTTAACTCTATACTACAAAACATTGACTGGTCCATCCTTAAACAACTCCCTCTAAATTATTCTGTTAACACTTTTAACAACATTTTCCTAAATACTCTGGACTTCCTAGCTCCCTCTAGGAAGATTCGAGTGAAATCCAATCATGCTCCCTGGCTTTCAAAAGAAACTAAGTCCATCATGAACCAAAGAGACAGTTTCTGGAAAGCCTGGAGCAAATCTAAACAAGTACCTCTTCTGCTCAAATACAAATAACTATGCAATCTTCCTAAAAAAACAGGTAATAATAGACAAGAAGTCATTCTATAGCTCAGGCCAGAACAAATATAACTCAAACCCTCGTAAATTCTGGACAACACTCAACAACATCCTCTACCCTGGTAATCCCTCTAACGCCTCACCCTACCCAAACACAACTCCTGAGGAAACATCTACCCTACTTAATTCACATTTTATCTCCTCCATACAAAATCTCCTACCCTCTCAACCTACCTCTCCCTCAGTACATGTCCACTCACCCACCCCCAACACTTCACCCTTTTACTTCAAGCCTGTGCCCATTTCCTACATCAAACCTCTACTGCTCAAACTCAAACCATGCTCCCCCTCCACTGACATATTACCTCCGACCTTCCTCAAACTCGCAGTTGACTCTATTGCCTACCCAGTAACAATATTAATAAATAGATCTATGCAAGAATCTATTGTTCCTACCCTTTGGAAATCCTTCTACACTATCCCTCTCCACAAAGGAGGTAACTCCACTGACCCTTCAAACTACTGACCCATTGCCATTCTGTCCCCACTATCTAAGATACTAGAAAAATGCATCCACACTCAACTTATGGATCAGCTTCTCAATCAAAACTTACTCACTCCTACCCACATGGCTTAAACCCATCTCACAGCACAACTACTGCTCTACTCTTCTTCACTCACACCATTGCAGAATCTCTGGACAACAATAAACGTACTTCCTGTCTCTTTCTTGACCTCTCCAAAGCTTTTGATACAGTGTCTCATCCACTACTACTATCTAAACTCACTAACTTTCACCTCTCCACCTCCACCCTCAACTGGTTTGCCAGCTATCTGTCTGAACGCAAACAATCAGTTAAATGGCTCTCTTCCCCTTCTCCTTTCTTACCTCTCTCTACTGGTGTTCCACAAGGTTCCATCTTGGGTCCCCTCTTATTCATCATCTTTACCAATGACATTTTCACCTCATGCCATCAGTCCTCCCTTATACAATATGCAGACGACTCCACAATCATTTCTACAGCCAACAACATCTCCGACCTACCCTCCCTAACCCAAACAGCTCTACTTTCCACTGAACAATAGCTTTCAGAAAACTTACTGATTCTCAATCCTACTAAAACCAAACTCTTACTCTTCCAACCCCACTCTCTTAATCATCATAAATCCTCTTTTGTCATTAAGTCTTGCAATAACACAGCTATCCTACCTGACACCCACAGAAAACTCCTTGGAGTCATTATCGATGATGAATTAAAATACAATCAACACATACAGCAATGTATAAAGAAAACACATCAGAAATTAGGTCTATTATACCGAAACAAAAAATATCTCAGTCCCGAAGCTAAACTCACTGTCAAAGGAAAAAACTTCAAAGACCAATACACGTAAGGTTGAGATAAGGTGCATTTAATAACTTGCTGCAAGGAGACAAAAACATGCAAATACAGGATTTTGCCTAACTACTAACAGGAAGTATGCTATTCTTATACTGTTCTACAAGACATTGCCTTCTATGGTTGACGTAATCAAACACAACTTTCAGTATTGTTCTACAGTAGATGTTATTCAGATTTTCTGCTGACATGACTGGATTTATGAAAAACATTTTGAGAAAAACAACCTGGCCTTGGTGGGCTCTAGCCCGTTACAAGCTTCTATTGTGTAGTTCTAATACATGTGTTACATTTCAAGGTACTTTTCTAGCTTAGGCACAAGCAAATGCTGATTGCAGTTCATATTTTCAAGCAGTCTTTGTTCTAATTATCTATAGCTTCTGCAGCTGTGTATTTTATCACAGCACAAGCGGAACTCCTTGTCTAAGTCTCATAACAGTAATACAAGTGAGACATCTATTCATTATTTTCCTGACACAAGCAGAAATTATCTGCTTCCCTGTAAATTTCCAAAGCATAAGCAAAGATTATAGCTGCACATATTTCATGACAATACAAGGTTAGAAAGCTTCTGCAGTTTGTACAGATTTTATGCAGTGTGAAATAGAATAAATATGTTAACCATTTTCAAGCCTTAAATGCACTAAGCATATTACTAATACATACACTAATACATATTTTTCTGACACTCAACCTAGGACAAGCACTCCTCCTCCCCTCACTCCTCTATGCTGCTCCAGTTCTCACAAATATACAGAAAACTACCTCCAACAACCCTACCACAAAATAGCCAGATTCATCACCAACTCCCCAAACAACACACACCACTGTATTGCTTTGAAGTCTCTACAATGGCTAGAACTCCCACAACTACTACATCTCTATCAGTTTCACATGTTACACTCTATGCTCTTTAAACCATCCTACTGTCCATCCTTATCTCTCCTTGTCTCTGTCTACACCCCATCTCAACCCCTCCGTACCTCTAATCAACAATTGCTTGATATTTACCACCCAAATAAGTCAGTACGCAAGCTACTCTACAAACACTCTGTGGCCCAAGCCTGGAACAAAGTACCCCTTAACATTTGCTCAATCTCTCACACCCCACTATTTAAAAGAAAACTAAAGACTCATTTACTCAATTCCAGAATTTGCCCCTGCTATGACCCTACATAATTCTCTCCTCCCCCCACTTTGGAATCACTCCATTTATCCTTGTCATACTTCTGAACTCTATCCTCACTAGTACAGTTACATAGCATCAAAAAAAAAAAACTTGTGCTGTCATTTAACTATTGTTAATGTTGTTTTGTTTATTGTTCTACTACTGTAATGACTAGTTTTATTTCTATTGTTTGCTGTGCTTGTATACTACTGTAGTGTTTTTTTTATTGTACTATCTGGAGCTTTTCTCCTCGGGTCTCCACTGAAAATGGGACAAAATCCCAGTTGGACAAACCCGGTCAACAAATGTCAATAAATAAATAAATACGAAACTGGAAGGAGAAATTCAAGTTTTGTTGCAAGAGTAATCTCATCTAAAATGTCAGATTCTATGAATTCCTTTGTTTTTGTACTTAGGCAATTTTAGAATTTTGCAGGATTTTGGTGGAAATGGAAAAACTGTGGCTTTGAATACAAACACATAATTCATAATGGGTGGGTTTGTTATAACAGTTAAGATATTTACCTCTCATACCAGAAATGCAGGATTTGATTCTCACCCAGATAATTTGTCTAGGCTTAAAATGGACCACAAGAGCAGATAGCCTAGTACTTGCCTATGACCCTATAAAAATAAGGCATTGCCTGAATTAAAAGCCCAAATTTAGTTTGTGATAAGTTGCCTGGCAGATAACAGGGTAAGATTATATTAAAATCTCCTAATCACTAGGAGAAATCATCACTGAAAAGCATGGTGTGTAAGAAATCGCTTCAATATACCTTATTGAGTGCAAACTGATATTGAACAACACAGTCTCTTTTTTCCATAAGAAATTGCTGCCAGTATAGTTTCTTAGTGTGCATTGCCAGAAATTTACTTGTTTTCACAAATTTCCTTTCTCTCTATGTGGTTCAATTGTGTAGTTAGTTTATATAAGTAGTTAGTTTATATAAGTTCAAGGTTTCGGGGGTGGGGTTGGGGGCTTGTCCTCTAAAAAAACATAGAAGGGGGGACGCCTCCTGAAAAAAATGCTGGTATTTAAGTTTTCCTTCAGGTTAAAGTCCTGATCAGTTGTGCTTGGCAGATTAGTTTCTCATCAAATTTTAACATGGTGAGTCATAGTGGAAGCGTTTAACACCTCTGGATAACTGTTAGATCAGTAAGAGTAAAACTCATTCTGTAGTTGTAGCAAAAAGCAGATTATGCTTACGTTAAATTGTTAATGCAGATACATTCTTTTACATGGGTAAATACATTTTTCTTCTGAGGCTGTCACAAGAACTTTGACTTACCGAGGCCAGAATATGTACAAGTGTCTAACATTATGCCAACAACATACCCTCGGATTTACAAAGCTCTTTATAGCGTGCAGGATTACCTATTTTCAGCAATATGGCCAACGTGCGATCCAGGAATGAGCTCCCGGGAAGTGCACGTGAGCTCTTAGTCTAATCCTGCATGGACCAAGCTCCTGTATGCAAATTACCCTCATTTGCAGGTGAAAACCATGCAAATGAGGGTAATATGTGATCCAGGAAGCCGGCAGCTGTCAGTGCAGGACGAGTGCTGTCTGCAGAAATGTACAGAAATGTTAGTAACCGAGTACATTTCTGCAAACCACAAAACGGAGCTATGACAGCTCCAAATAAAGGCTGCATATTACTGAGGAAGCATGCCAATGGCCAAGTAGAAGGCCATTGGCATTGCAAAATGTTTAATAAATAAAAAAAAAAAAAAACAACTTTTAATTTTTTTACGCCGAGCTCGCCTAGTTAAGTATAGGGCAGCGACGCGCAAATGGGATTGGGGGGAAATCAATAAAATAAACCTAAAATAAGCATTCTAACTAAAACCGGTATTCTGCCATGCAAGTCAATGGCAGGCAAAAGACAACCTGGCCAGTGAGTAGTGGTTGCTAAGGGGGGAGGCTCAGTGTGGGACATGTAACTATGCATTAGTAGGCAATCCTATGCAAATGAGGGAAATGTTTGTGAATCCCAGATTTTCCCAGGGTGTGAGGCAGGTCCCAAGAGTGTAAGAGTATAAATAGATGGGTGCAAGACTAGGATATAGGTGACATCATGGGGGGGGTGTCAGGCATACTGTAAGTGGATTGGAGACCTGTGGCTCGAGATTGCTCCTAGGTTAGCACAGTTAAGCCAGGGGTGTGTCTAAACCTGCCTAGCACACTTTACAAAGTGTAAGCGGTGTGCTCACCGCGCACCAGATCCTACAGGAAGAAAAGGGACGTTAAACTAGGAAAAAGCAGCTTTGTGCATACATGAGCACTCTGTTTGTGCGGCACACACACAGGCTTAAACAGGGAGACAATGGAAAGGGAAAACAGCACTAGGAAGGTAATCAAGGAGAACTAGCTTAGCTGACAGTTAAAATGTATCAGAATCAGCCAATTACACAGGCAGCAGACCAGCCTAGCCCAGCACACCACTATAAACTATGCAATCACCTTTCCCCCTTGTTTTTCTCAAAAACCCTGCACCACCAGTGTATACAGACGGGAAAATCTTACAAAACGAAAGCAAGAGAAAAAAAGTTAGGGGCTGCATTTGCTATCATAAACCAGCATGTGCAAGAAGCTGAGGGTGGTGAGGATGTGAATACTGCTGAGCAACGCACAGTGAGGAGACAGAGAAGAGTGTACAGACCCAGGGTAACCTACCAAGGGCTACCTGAGCTGGAAATAGTGGAGCGCTATAGGGTGGACAGGGCCCTCCTACAGCAAATTGTTGAGCTGTGCTGGCCACACCTCACACACAGAACTAACAGAGGGGAACCCATCCTAGTGGATACCAAGGTATGTGTAGGTCTAAAAATACTAACTACAGGTACCTTCCAAAGGCCAACTGGGGATATGATGGGGATTTCACAGGCATCAGCATCCAGGGTACTCCATCAGTTCCTGGATGCCATGTCAGCACATGTAAGTGAGCATGTATATTTCCCCAGCACCCGTGAGGCATTGGCCAGCAATATGCATCTCTTCCACCAGATAACAGAATAACCTGAGGTAGTGGGTGCAATAGATTGCACACGCATACACATTAAAGTACCACCAAGTGAGTGGAGTAGGGTCTACATCAACCGCAAGGGCTTCCCCACCATCAACTGCCAGGTCGTGTGCGATGCCCAGGGCATAATAATGAATGCGTGTGCTGGCTGCCCTGGAAGCTACCACGATTCCCACATCTGGCATCTGACACAGCTGTACCAGACATTTGCCAGTGGAGACATTCCACACGGTCACCTAGTAGGGGATGCTGGATATGCACTGGAGCCACAGCTGATGACACCCATCAGAAATACACACACACCCGAACAAGAACTCCATAATAACGCACATGCACAAACATGAATCATAATAGAGCGTGTGTTTGGGATGCTCAAGTCACGGTTCCAGTGCCTGGACACATCCGGTGGAGCCTTGCAGTACTTACCAACTACATGTACCCAAATTGTCTTTGTATGTGCCATGCTACACAATATGATCCTGTGGAAACAGCTGCAGCAGGAACAGCAAGGGGCAGGGCCACACAGCCCCCCACCAATGCCAAGGCCTGCACAGGCACAGAGTGACTCAGAGGAGGAACAACCTGAGCCTGGTCCAGTAGGCAGAAGGAGGCATGCCCATGATGCCCTGGCCTTGGCCAAGAGGCAATGCATTGCACATGCACTGACACAGTAGGGACCCAGGGAATGACACCTCTCTCCAACTCGCACATACAGTAAAAGGGATGTCAAACATGACACTACCTGTGCTCAACCATGTATAGGGAGTGTACTATGTGCATCCGACATAGGCAGCCCTGCATCACCATCGTCAATACTGGGACACCCACAAGGTAAGTGACTCACACATGCCAGTCGGGAATGGGGGCACATACCCAACAACAGTCAAAGCCAGAAGGATAGGTGTAGACCAACACAAACAAATGCTGTACTATGGCCTCTGAATGAGCCCCATGGGTAACCCCTACCCCAGCCCTACACAGACAGACTACAGCAGGCCAGCCAGTTGGATGTCAGTTGTGAAGGCTAGGAAGTCAGAAACTAATATGTAGGGAGTGAAAGTTACAATCTGTAGTACACTGGTATGCCTCTAGCCAGTGCGATAGGTAAGACTGCAGACTGAAATGGTATACTCGACATACAAGTACAGTCCTAGCAACTGTGTAAAAGTGTAAGGTGTGCCCCACCATCCCATGTACACTTATACTAACAGTCAGGTGTGCCCCCCACCCCTGTGTAGAAATGTAGAAACGATTTCATGTCCCCTCCCCCACTAAGCAAAAATGTAGCAGTGGTCAATGCCAAATGACTGATGTATACCATGCAGACACAGCATGCTACCTGTCAGTGTACAGCACAAAGGTCAGCACCGCAGTACAAACCACCTGGACTTGATCCACACATGCAATATAGATGGCCATACTGGGCATGCTCACACACACAAACCCAAGAAGGCCATGTCAGCAAACAACAGTGGACCAGACATATCTGGCAGTTGCAGTTCTCAGTGCAGACACATGTCAGTATGCACCACTCCTGCCTTGCATACAAAGTGGATAGGAATACAGACATATATGTAAGGACAACACATTATAATTAGCCAAAGGTAGACATACATAGATGTGTTGAAGTGGGTGACCATGACAAGGAGACATCTGGGCCTGTCCCACCCAGCACACAGACAAAGGGCCCCAAGCACATGAGGTGCAGGTGTCACTCACTGCAGATACTAGCCACCAGTACCTGTCAGCATGACAGCATGTTGCACGTGCCAGCTGTGCAACATGACTGTACAAGGAAGATGTCACCTAGTATCTGTATACACATACCTTAGGCATATGACACTGTGTGTGCCCACATGTGGCATGTCAACCCCAACATGAATGTGTTACGACCCATGCACACACTGCCCTCCCCATAGCAGCATCATGACAAGCCTGCTGAGGTCATCCAATGTGAAAAACACCTTTGGTGGAGCGGTATCTCAGTAATCCCCATGGTGCATCCCATAACTGTGTACTGCTGTACTGATAAACTAGTTAGTTAGTAGTCCTAACCCCAGACTTGGCAACTGTGTGAGTGTGTGTATGTATGCATGTCTCGGTCTCTGGCTGTGTAGAGAGGAATGCTTACTAGGCTACTCACACTCAGTACAGTTCATATACACAACATAGGCAAGGCTGCAGATGTCACACACCTAGAAACACACCTCTGGGAAAATCATAGCCCAGTAATCTCCATAGCATGCCTTGTAACTGTGTACTGCTGTAGTGTGATAAAGTAGTGAGGTAGGTGTTCTAACCCCAGACCTGGCAACTATGTGTGTGTGTGTGTGTGTGTGTGTGTGTGTGTGTGTGTCTGACTGAGTAGAGAACAATGCTTTTTAGGCCACTCACACCCCGTACAATACACATACTCGACTTTGGCAAGGCTGCTGATGTCACACACCTAGAAACATACCTGTGGGAAAGTCATAGCCCAGTAATCTCTGTAGGGCATCCTGTAACTGCATACTGCTGTAGTGTGGTGCAGGACTGTGGTAGGGTTCCATCTCCACCCATGGCAGTTTTGGATGTTTTATGTGTGTTGCAATGTCTGTCTATGGAGCAATGCATCATAGGCTACTCACTCGCAGTACATTTCAAATGGCCTACATTGCCAAGCCTGCTGATGTCATTCATTATGAAGTAACACTTTGGGGAGAATGTTCTTTAGTAATGCCTGTGGTGGGGCCTATAAAAGCTATATGCTGTGGTGTGATATAGACCATGATCAGGGGTTCTATACCCCCACATGTCATTTGTGGATGTTATGTGTGTGTCTCACTGTCTGTGTAGGGAGTGATGCATTTTAGGCTACTCACTTGCAGTACAGTTGAAATGCCCTACTTTGGTAAACCTGCTGATGTCATTCAATGTGAAGTACACCTTTGGGGAAGGAAGTCTCTAGCAATCCCTGTGGTGCATCCCATAACAGCTCCATGATGTAATGTGATGTGGACCTCAATCAGGGGTTCTATATCCACTCATGTCAGTTGTGGATGTTTTGTGCGTGTCTCACTGGCTGTGTAGGGAGCAATGCATTTTAGGCTAGTCACTTGCAGTACAGTTGAAATGCCCTACTTTGGTAACCCTGCTGATGTCATTCACTGTGAAATACACCTGTAGGGAAATAGTACTCCAGTAATGTCTGTGGCGCGTACTATAACTGTGTAGTGCTGTAGTGTAATAAAATAGGTAGGTAGGGGTTCTACTCCCAGACATGACAGGTGTGTGTGTGTGTGTGTGTGTGTGTGTGTGTGTGTGTGTGTGTGTGTGTGTGTGTGTGTGTGTGTGTGTAACCCATATCCTGTGTAGAGGTGAGTGTGTGTTAACTGTGGGCATTGTGGAGGGGGTTTTGCTAATTTATTTTATGGTGGCCCTACTATATATCACAATGTCAACCATACAGGGAAAACAGATGTAAATTAGCTTGGAGGCTGGGGTGCAAAGCCATACCCATACATGTGACATCAAGGCCAGACAATCCAAATTAGCAAACCCACTATTACCCAGAGCACACACTCAACCCATGTGTCATATGAACACACATGCCTAGGCAGCATGCAATACATGGGTAGTACACTGCATATTGGCCACTGATAGTAGCTATGCAGTGATAGCAGTGGGCTACAGAGGGCATGTCACCCTGCCCATCTGTCCAATATGCATGTACATGCAGACAGTGCACCTCTGCCATTTTCCCCAATGTACACCTGCACCATCTGTGGTGCCTTCACATGTGACTCACAATGGACATACCATGCCTGATAACATGTCCTGTATGGACAGATGACATTGACATCAGGGAACACTGTTGGCATGCCATCAGTGTAGGTGAAGGGTAAACCTGCTGCCCAGTACCAGTTCCTGCCACAGGTGGGCAAGACTGGCAGATCTGATGATAATCTGTGTTCACAACATGGACCAGACACCCCAGGTATAGTTCCACATGTCACAGTACATGCATGTGGGAGGTGTGCACATCCCAGACACCATCCATGTCATGGACTAAGGAACACATACATGGCATGTGGTGTACAGCTTTGGCTACACACAATAGTCACCCAGGTGACTGGATGGAGGATGCAGTACCCACCTGTGTGGTTAAATGCAGTAACTACAGGCCTGAGCCACAATGCAGACCATTGTCATGTGGCCTGATGCCAAGGTATACCTATCGTCTACCCTTATACAGCCTGCTGGCACAGTTAACCACCACACACCCATGTAGACATGCACCCATGCATGTCAGAACTGGCACCCTGTGTGTTCGTGTGTGTGTGTTGTATGGTGTGTATGTCCACATCCACACTCACTACAACCCCCCAGGGTATACTGAAACATGCTGTCTGATGTGTGACATCTCCTCGTATCCTTTGCCCATACAGCCTTGTTTAGGCAGCTGCATGTGTATTTTATGTGATGATCATGATCAGCTGATGGTCTCTGCATGAATTGCAACCCTCCCCTAGCTGATTGCATGTGGAACAGCTGTCGTAACAATCCCATGGCCAATTGCATGGAAACACATTCCAATACCTAGGAAACTCATGATGGTGGTGGGCCTTTTCAG
Organism: Protopterus annectens; assembly: GCF_019279795.1. Lineage (NCBI taxonomy): Eukaryota > Metazoa > Chordata > Ceratodontiformes > Protopteridae > Protopterus > Protopterus annectens. Next base: position 1,624,292,645 of record NC_056732.1, read on the forward strand.
TCACTGTGAGCAGGAACTTGATCTGTTGTTTGGCAAATGGCATCCCAGATGGATTGTGGATTTACCTCCAACAACATACACTGTGGAAACAGAAAAACAAACAGGAGAGGGATGTGCTGACCGGACTACAGACTGTAAGTGCCGCTATACTGCATTTGGAGTAATGTTGGTTTAATAATGTTTGCCTGGATATGCCTGTCATACATGTAGTAATACCTGCCATGTCAGTTTCATGTATATGAGGAATCCCCATCTGCAGGGACATCCACAGACTGGACAGTATTGTGCCTATGGTTTCATGTGTTATCCACAGTGCATCCCTCTGTGGAATGCAGACGGTAGTGTGAGGATTGCAGTCTGTAGACAGTGAAGGCCTTGACAGTTACTGACTTCATATCCCTCATAGGACATATGTTGCAACAAATGCCGTTACAATGAAAAACATACAAGGTTATCACAGCAACATGTCTATACTGGCCCTGTGTATTTGCTGTCAGCCACACCACTGTCAATGTTTGTACATATGGCGTGCATGAAGTGGTGCATATGTGCTGTACACCATAAATAGTGTCATCATATCTGATAACAAGTCAGTGATATATCAGAGTGCTACACATGTCATGTACAGTAGGGGTTATATTTCATGACATAAGCTGGACATTCCATGGATGTTTGTACAGTACTGAGGTCTGTGTAGTAATAGTGAATGTCAGCAGTGTGTGTATTGTTAATATGTACTTTAGCCTGTGTACAGACTGTGGTAGATGTCATTGTCCTACCCCACCGTCTATCAGATGTTACATGCTGCCCCACTGTATGGTACTGCCATACACGTTTGTAGGTCCATACACACACATGTCCCAAACCACAGATAGCCATCAGACCAAACTGCGTAGCAGCCCAGTATATGTAGGGACATTCATTGACTGGCACATATGAGGATGGTGTAGAACAGATAGTCCATATACTGTAATATTATGCTAGCCTACCATATGCGGCTGTGGCTATGTTCACATTGGTTGTTGTAATACACTGTCACACAGGTGTATCTTACCCTGTGCTGTGACATGGCTGTTGAGCCTGCTATATATGTAAGTACATGTGCATTCCCCCATACAAGATGTAGGCCAGTGTTGAGCCAGTCTGTCTGTAGCCTGCACAGTGCATTATTACATGCCTAGCAGCATGGTGTAGTTAACCAGTGGGATGTCATGTGCAGATACTTACCAGATGTACTGCTGCCAGGCCTCTCTTAAATGTCAGGTATGTCAGACAGACGAGTGGGATGTTGTACAGATGTATGTCAATATCTAGTGGGTAGTATGTGTCCATGGCACCCCTGTACCAGCAGTCAATATGTATCAAGCCAGACAGGAGTGTGTGACTCCGACACCTATGGTGCCAAATGTATACCAGTCATTATGTGCTATACCCATCTACATGGCTATCTACATCCATATTGTCAGACCCGGTACACATGTGGTGCACTAAAGGAATATGTGCATACCTCTGAACTGTACAGAGTATGCCCAAAGTTCCATATAAAGTGGCCAATATCTCTGCTGCACTCCACAGGAGCATTACATGCTAGCAGCGGTACTTTACAATGATGTCCGTAGGATGTCTGTCAGTAGCCAATGTTATAAGCAGATGTCAGCATCCATACACACCATGTCTGTGAAGACAATCCCAATGACAGTAGCAACAGGATAGTAATATACCTGCTATACATAACTGACATCCCCTTGCTCTACGACATTGTGCCTGTAGGGGCTGCGGTACAGCTACACTCCATGTCCAGGACATATGGTGGAAATATATGTACACATACCAATCCAGATAGCCATATATATATATATATATATATATATATATATATATATATATATATATCATGACACATGTACAACATTGAATTACAACTGTCATGGCAAGCAACAGCTATAAATCCCTACAGCATGTGGCCATGGTCCCTTCACATTTCCTGTGTGATGGACATCCGTCCTGTGTGTGGGCATCAGTGTTACAGACAACAGGTAGCAATACCTCTTACAGCAGAACCTGACACAGACCATATCCAAATTTGGGTAAGGTTTCCGACCTACAGAAAGTGTGAGTAGTGTTGTTGTGTACAATGTATCTTGCTGTTCTTACAGGTTTTCTGTGTACATGGTACTATTTCATGGAATGTTGTCTATCTGCATAGCTCTCAACTGTGGGCCTATCCGTATGATACCAGGGTGATTGGCTGTTAGGTTTTGTCTGTGCACCACACAGGTATTATCCCACATATATCTGTGGCATTCTGTCTGTTGAGTGCTATCAGTCCATGGCTATATCCATTCGTATTTCAATGTTGTATCCCTGCATAAGGGTATGCTGCAACTAATCCTGTAACACCAGCAATTTCCAGGGTGTGTCACAGCAATAATGCATATATGGCCCTATGTTCCTGCCTCTGTCCTCCACATTTATGCCAGTCTTTGTCCCACTGTGATACAGGAAGAGTTGTTAGGTAATGGCCTAGCATTACTGCTATCATCCCAGTCATGTCATGGACTCCAACACCAACCGTTGGGCCATGTCCATATATATGGGGGCAACAGCTGGTGAACACATTTGTGCCCTTGTACATTCCTGAGGTAAGTGTGTGGTACACAGTGTTCCTTGCCCTTGTACAGCCTTTTATGGGGGGGATTCTATGCCATTAACTTAGGCAATGCACCTTTCCAGTGATATAACTGTTAAGATGAGTGTCATTCAGTGTGATAGTGAGGTGTTAGGTTAAGCAATGATATGTACAGGATACTGTGACATTAACACAAGTGCTACCTTTCCCCCTAGGGCTTGACTACAGAGTGTAATTGGAGTCTGCTGAACTACATCTGTAAGTGTTGATTGTTACGTATCCTGTAGGCAAATCCTGTTCCTAATGTTGTACTAGTTGAAGGCCTTGGCCTAGACAGCATAGTATGGTATATATACACATTGCTTGCATCTACTATTTTGTGTAGGCCTTGCATTCATGCCTGATTAGATATTTCAAACATTATGTGGTGTCAGTACTGGCATACATTATTGTATAGTACAGGAATACAGGTTATCTAGGTATGCATACCTGTGTGTCATGACATGTCCTTTGATTTGTGGGTGGGTATATGTTTAATGTCAGTATTCTCATTTCTGGGAATGGTTGCCACACTACACATTTCACAGGTGCCAGTTGAGGGGTTTGTGGCTGAGGGATATACTTTGCATCCAGTACTTCCACAATACTTCTACACATGTGTGGCTACTGATACCTTTAGTGTGTGTATATGTGTACGTGCCTATATAAATTTCATATGGCTATATATATATATATATATATATATATATATATATATATATATGTGTGTGTGTGTGTGTATATATATATACACATATATACATACATATGAACATATGTATGTATCTATATACAAGTGCTGTTTTATGATTATTTGTAAGTCATACATTAATATATATAATATCTACATATAGCTGCCTATCTGTCTACATTTACAGATATATCTGTCCATATGTCCATGCATGTTCAGCTCATATTTTAGCTTGTTCCTCATTCACTTGGCAATTGTCATGGATGATCGCAGCATTGAAGTCAGTAACTAATGGCAACACTTTTGTGTTTCAGACTTCATCTCCTTCTACATATGTGTTCTAATACATATAACTGTGTATCTAGCAAAAATTTGAGTGTAACAGAGCATTAGTTGACATATATCACTATTTGTATCCACAGTGTGGCATACTTTGTCCAGACTTCTTGCATTAACGGGTTATGTGGTGTCATAATAAAACATTACCTGTACTGTTGACTGATTGTGCCACAGAGTATGTTTGTGCAAACGTCAGGTTATGTATATCTGCCATGGCTTATTGGTACATCACTTTGTGTATTGAGTGCAGGGTCCTGGGTTCGAGCCTTGGAGAGGCAGTTTATTTTGTTGCTGAGCAGAACATGGGCCGTTGGCTACAGAGTGACTGAGGCACTCTTAAGCAGTTGTAAGCAAGGTTGCACAGGTTTGTGCGGAGCTAAGCAATGCCTACACAGGTTAAGCAATTCAGCAGGTAACTGAGTATTAGAAACTGTAACCTGACTTCAGCAGTGCTTACCCCCACGCAAACACACGTAAACATGCTTACTACTGCTTATTTGTGCTTACACCTGCTTACTACTCCCTAAATACATTATGACACTGACACTTCACATGTGCATTTTATTCAGTACTCCAGTTCACATTTAAATGTTATTATGTAGGTTTTACGGCAAAAGGATGTACAAATATGTCCATATACAGCTTTCACATGGAAAATTATATGCGCTGCAGTGGAACTCGAACCGGGAATGCCTGTTCATTAGGCGGGTGCTCTAACCACTACACTATTGCTGTGCTGTTTCATTTGCATATATACCCATATATTCATGGAACCTAGTTCACCTAACACCCACTCCAACACGTCACTGACACATCAGTCGTCCATTCTCCAGTTAAAAACACTGTATATCCACACCACTACACATTGGCCACTCCCTACTCCTCTGGACCCATCCCATGGGTTGACTCAATCCACGTATCCTCTGACATCCCAATCTTTTAGTCCACAAACATTGATGAGATTAGTGACCACTAGGACACTATTCCCAATGTTTGGGTTGTCCTACGTGGGACACACATGTCTTTATTTCATGATTAGATTCTATACTTCATTACTTCGTTACTCCAGTTAACAGGACACTACTAAAATAAATTGATAACTAAGACTATATGATTACGCACATGTTACACATGTAAACCAATGATGTACAAGTTCGGCAACATTATATTACAAATAGGACCAGTTTAGTGCTTGGCATTGACGTAGCCAGCAAATCACAAGAATGATTCAAATATTTCATAATGGGAAGGTCCACACATTTCATTCTTTTGAGAACAGCACTAACTTCGAAACTAAATACACAACTCTGAATTATTGCAGATTCGTCCCTTCCCTCTATCTTCTTTTTTTTTCAAAACAGGTTTATTGTTTTAACATATAAGAGAAATATCATAACAATTTTATACAAGTAATTAAAAATAGGTATTATTATAATATTCAACAGAACAACTAAAGTATTTACAAAGACATCCACTACAATCAGATCAATTAATTAAACTAAAATACCATGCTATTGAAATTTAATTTTTTTTAACAAATTTTGTAAATTATCCCATACAATAAAATAAGATGTTTTTCTATTTGTTCTAGTCCTAATTGTGTTTATTTCCATATGGCACACTATATTCATAACATTTTTAAATTCATTAAACGAAGGAGGTCTATCTGAAATCCAATTTCTAGTTATTATTTTCCTAGCCACTGCTAGAATAGACCATAACAAGGGAAGCTTAACCTTTTTAACACTTTGAGGTACAGGTGTGTTGAATAATATAAGAGATTTAGAAATAATGAAATTATCTGTAAAAGAGCCTGCAAAAATTCATTAATTGACTTCCAGTATTCTTTCAATTTTATACAGTCATAAAACATATGAGCCCAGTCAGCATTAATTTCTACATTACATCTCTTACATAGATTATCTTTATTATTTATTTTATTCATCATCAAAGGTGTATAAAAAGATCTATGTAAAAATTTCTATGTATAAAGTCGCCAGACAATGGAAGATGTAGTTCTATAAGCAGATTCCAATATATATTGTTTATCTTGTTGATTTGGTGGGTCCCCATTAATAGAAGTGAAATAATTCCAGTATGAATCTACACTGTAAAAAGTTTCTTGTCTGATAACTTTATGTATGTATGAAAGTTTACCTTTATCAGAAACTTTATGTTGTAAATGTAATATCAAGTAATCAATCAGTGTTGGAATAGATTCTTTAACAGTTATAGACATTAAATCTATTTTATTAATGAGATGTTATCTAAAGGTCTGAACCTCTAACCAGCAAGTTTCTCTTAGATCAAATTCTTGTTTTAAGAAATCTAGATTTTTAACTTTATTATCAGATATCAACTGATACCAGTACTTTAGATCATTATCTATAGCTAAATGAGTTCCTTCAGAAGTAGATGACAAAAGCATACCCTGAGTATACATTATAGGAAATACAATAAAATTCCATTCCCTATACTTAGGGTGCATGAATATAAAGTTACGATAACTAATAATAATATTTAATGGGTAACAAACCATATGTTTAGGTGTAATAGGTGAAGTACAAAATTCCTTTAGTAACCATAACATGGAGTTATTTACAGTCATATTTTTATGTGTTAAGGAGATTTTCATGAAGTGTATACTAATTAGCTCCCAATAATCTTTCCATTTTGTGACATATGACTGATCTATTAATAAAGTAATA